>NC_051398.1:46830086-46837586 GCF_015228065.2 Penaeus monodon
TATTATTATTATTATCATTATTATTATTATTATTGTTGTTATTATTATCATTATCATCATAGCAATAATAATAATAATAATAATAATAATAATAATAATAATAATAATAATAATAATAGTATTCTCCCTTACGCCCCACCCAGACGATCGGGCAGTGCGCGTCGGGCAAACACTAACCAAATATTGTCCCAAACCAACGTTTAGAGGGTGGGTGGCGGGCACGAGGGTAGGCCGCTGCCCGACGTTTACTGAATAATAATTATGGTCACTACCTCACTATAGTTCGGTCTGCCGCTGGGGACTGCTCGATCTGGTAACACTGCTCATCAAGCGTGATATATCCCCTCACTGACCATTGCCCGTTCGTCTGGATGACGCCTTACTCTCACCCATCCCATGTCTCTCACCCCTCTCTCTCACCCCTCTCTCTCACTCATCCTTCTCTCTTACCCATCTCTCTCTAACCCCTCTCTCTCACCCCTCTCTCTCACCCCTCTCTCTCACCCCTCTCTCTCACCCCTCTCTCTCACCCCTCTCTCTCTCACCCCTCTCTCTCTCACCCCTCTCTCTCTCACCCCTCTCTCACTCACCCCTCTCTCTCACCCCTCTCTCTCTCTCACCCTCTCTCACTCACCCCTCTCTCTCACACCCCTCTCTCTCTCACCCCTCTCTCACTCACCCCTCTCTCTCACACCCCTCTCTCCCACCCCTCTCTCTCCCACCCCTCTCCCTCTCACCTGCAACTGAGACTGCGACGAAATCTTAATCTTCTTGTCCATGTGCACGATCCTGTAGTGGGCGGCGAGAAGTCCATCCCATTCATGATCTCGCAGCGTCGTGGGCGGGGGGGAATCGAGGTCGTCATGGCAACACGATTGGATATATTGCTCCACGTGGGCGAGCGCTTGTCTCACCCGCTTCGAGTTCACCTGGGGGAGATTGCCGGGGGTGGGAGGGGGGGGGGAAAAAAAAAAAAAAAGGGTTTTGGGTTAATTTAGGTTTTGGGGTTTTTGGGGGGGGTTTGGGGTGGTTAAAGGTTTTTTGGGCTTTTTCTCTTTTTTTCTTTTTTTTCTCTCTCTCTCTCTTTTTTTTTTTTTTTTTTGTCATCGTCCATTCTTTTCTCTTTGTGTGTTTTATCTATTTACTATTCTCTGCATCTTTTTTCTCTCTTCCCCTCTCCTCTCCCTCTCTCCCCTCTTCTCCCCTCTTCTCTCTCTCTCTTTCTCTCCCTCCTCCTTTTCTCTCTTCTCTCCTCTCTTTTTTCCTCCCCACCTCTCTCTCTCTCTATCTATCCCATCTTCTATCTTTTTTCTAAACTATTTATCTATCTATCTATCTATCTATCATCTATCTATCTATCTATCTATCTATCTATCTATCTTAATTTTTATATATATATAATATAATATATATATATATATATATATATAATATATATATATATTAAATATATATTATTTAAATTTTATTTATTTAATTATATTTTATTTTATTTATTATTATATTTTATTTTTTTATTTTATTTATTTTTTTTTTTTTTTTATTTATTTATTTATTTACCCCCCCCTTTTCTTCTTTCCCCTCATCTTCTTTCCTTCTCTCTTTCTTCTTTTTCTTCTTCCCTCTCGCTCCCCCTCTATCTCTCTCCTCTCTCTCTCATCTCTCTTCCTCTCTCTCCTCTCTCTCTTCTCTCTCTCTCTTCTCTCTTCTCCCCTTTTTCTTTCCCTCCTGTCCTTTTTCTCTCTCTCCCCTTTTCTTTTCTCTGCTTTTCTCTCTCTCATCTCCCCTCTCCTCTCCTCTCCTTTTCACTCTCTTCACGTCTCCTCTCTTTCTCTTCTTCTATCTCTCTCTCTCTCTCCCTTTCCTTTTCTCTCTATCTCTCTCTTCTCTTTCTCTCCTCTTCTCTCTTTTCTCTCTCCCTTTCTCTCTCCCCTCTCCCCTCTCTCTCTCTTCCGGCTCTCTCTCTCTCTCTCTCCTCTCCCCCTTCTCTTCTCTTCTTCTTCTTTTCCTTCCTCTTTTTTTTTTTTTTTTTTTTTTCTCCTCTCTTTTCTCTCTCTTTTCTTTTTCCCTCTCCTCTCCTCTCTCCCCCTTTCCTTTCCTCTCTTCTCTCTTCTTCCTTTTTCCCTAATTTTTCTTTTTTTTATCATCTTCTTCTTCCTCCTTTCCCCCCTTCCCCTCTCAAAACTTCTTATCTTCTTTCCCTTTCCTCCTTCCTTCTCCTTCCTTCCTTTCTTTTTTTCCCTTCCCTCTTCTTCCTTTCCTTTTTCCGTCCCCCCTTTATTCTTTTCTCTTTCCTCCTTTTGATTCCCTCTCCTCCTCCTCCCCCCCTCTTCCCCCTTCCTCTTTCCTCCCTTCCCCCCTTCCTCCTCCCTTTTCTTCTCCCTTTTCTCCTCCCCCCTTCCCCTTCCCCCCCTTCCCCCCTCCCCTTCTTTTCCCTCCCCCCTCCCCTTCCCTCCCTCCCCCTTTCTTCCCTTCCCTTTATTTTCCATCTTCTATCTTCTTTTTTTTTTATATTTTTTTTTTTTTTTTTATTTTTTATTTCTCCCCTATCCCCCAATTTCCCCTTCGCCTTCTTCTATTTCTCCTCTCCCCCTCTCTCCCTCCCCCCCTTTTCCCCCCCCCTCTCTTCCTCCCCCCCCTCCCCCCCCCCTTTTTTTCCCCTTTCCTTTCCCCTTTTCCCTCCCTCCCCCTTTCCTTTCCCTTTCCCTCCTTCCTGTCCTTCCCTCCCCCTTTTTCCCCCCTCTTAAATCCTCCCTTTTCCCCTTCCCCCCCCTTTTTTCGAACTTTCCCCTCTCTCTCCCTCTCTCTTCCCCCATTTTCCCCCTTAATTCTACCCACTTTCACTATTCGACCTTTAACACCTCCCTTTTCCCCCTAAATTCTCATAAATATATTTCCTTTTCCCCCACCACCTCTCTCTCTCTCTCTTCTCTCACTTTTTTTTTCCTTTGTTTCTACTGTTACTCCTACTTTCTTCCCCATTACTCTCTTCCTCCCCCCCTCTTCCCCTTCCCCTCTCTCCCCTTTCCCCTAAATCCTCACCCCTACCTTTCCTTTTTCCCTCTTCATCTCTTCCCTTTTTCCCCTAAACCCCTTCCTTTCCCCCTTTTTTCTTTCCCCTCCCTATCTCCACCTTTCCCCTCCCTCCTCCTTTCCCCGGCACCCTTTCCCTTCCCCCCCCCCCTTTTATCCTTTACTTCACCCCCCTTTCCCCTTCCCCCCTCTCCTTCCCTTCTCCCTCCCTTTCCCCCCTCTTCCTTTCCCCCACCTCCCCTTCTCCCCCCCCCCCTTCCCCCCCCCTTCCCCCTCCGTTCCCCCCCCCCCCCCCTTCTCCCCCCCCCTTCCCCCGCCCCCCTCAGGTCAAATATTCCAAGGCCGGAGCCTCCCCCCGGGGAAAAGATCCACCAAAAAAGCTTGAGTGATTAGAACAAAAAAGGAAGGAGGGCGAGGAAAAAAGGAGGGAAAAAGGGGGGAGAGAGATAAAAGGAGAAAAGAGAGAGAGAGGAGAGGAGGAGAGAGAGAGAAGAGGAGGAAGAGAAGAGAGAGAGAAGAGAGGAGGAGAGATTTGGGGGGGGTAATAGGCAGGGAGAGAGAGAGGGGAGGAGGAGGAGGAAGGGTGATAGGGAGAGAGAGAGGGGAAAAGGAGGAAGGGTGATAGGTAAGGGGAGAGGGAAGGAGGGGGAAGAGAAGGGAAGTAGGGGAAGAGAGAGAGGGGAGAAGGAAGGAGGAGGGGACAGGTGAGTGGGTACGAGCGAGGGGGAGATAGAGAGAGGGGAGAAGGAAGGGCGAGGAGACAGGTGAATGGGTACGAGAATATGGAATAAAGACGGGAGGAGGGGGATAGAGGGGGGAGAAGGAGGAAGGGCGATAGGGAGGGGAAGGGAAAAGGGAAGAAAAGGAATGAAGGGAGGAGGGGGAAAAACGAGATAGACAGAGGTGAGTAAGGGAGAGGGTGAAAGCCAAGGGATGAGGGGTAATAAGGAAAAAAAAAAAGTGAGAAGAAAAAAGAGATCGGAAGAGAAGTTGAAAGCAAAGAGGAGAAAGAGGGAAAGAGAGAGAGGGGAGAAGGAGAAAGGAGAGAGGGAAGGGAGTTAGAAAACGAGACTGAGAGGGGGAAAGAGAGGGGGAGGAGAGGTAAGGGGAAAGAGAGGGGGGAGAGGTAAGGGGAAAGAGAGGGGGGGAGGTAAGGGGAAAGAGAGGGGAGGGAGAAAAGGTAAGGGGGAGGGCAGAGGGAAAAGGGGGGGGGAGCAGCGTGCGTGACGAAATAAAGGCAAAGTTGAGGGTTGATGTTTTTATAGCACCTTTTTTTATCTTTTTTTTCTCTCTCTTCACGAACTTCATTTAATAGATTGATCACATGACGTCCTACAGAGAATATGCTTTTGTTTATTGCATATTCAATACCTTCAATTGACTTCATCTTCACGTAGTCGACTAACTCAGCATCAGACTTCGAGTAATTCAAAACAAAATTTCCTCCCCCCCCAAAAAAAAAAAATCAAAATAAAACTTCAAATAACTCAAATCAAACTTTGAATCATTCAAAAAGCAAACTTCCAGATTACGAAATCTCTTTCAAAATAAAGACTTTACAAACGCTAAATAATCTCTTTTAACTTTTTTTTCGGGAAATCTCAAGACGAATTCTTTTCTGGATAGATTTAAAGAACGAGGAAACACGAAGGAGAGAGAGAGAGAGAGAGAGAGAGAGAGAGAGAGAGAGAGAAGAAGAGAGAGAGAGAGAGAGAGAGAGAGAGAGAGAGAGAGAAGAAAGAAAAAGAACAGACAAGAGAGAGAAGACAAAGAGAGAGAAGAGAGAAAATAGATAGAGAGAGAAAGAAAGAAAGGGGAGAGAGAGGAGAGAGAGAGTGAGAAGGAGAGAAAAGGTCAGCTCAGGTCAGTTCTCGTGCGCTGAAGTGGCCGCGTGATAAAACCTTCTCTCGCTCTTTGACCTTTTTTTTTCCCTCCGATTCTTTCTTTACACTGCCTCGTCTATTGTCTTGAAATCGTCCTGGCAAATGTGGTTGGTGTGACTCTGTGAGTGATTAAATATTTTATGCATATAGTATGATTTGTGTGTGTGTGGTGTGTGTGTGTGTGTGGGGTGTGTGTGTTGTGTGTGTGTTGTGTGTGTGTGTGTGTGTGTGTGTGTGTGTGTGTGTGTGTAAAAGTATAGAAAAGTGCATCAGTTCATTACTATCAAGAACAAACAAACAAACACATCCCCCACTCCCACGCACATCCTCCCTAACCCCCCCTACCCTCATCCCCACCAGATCCCCATACCCCTACCTCCACCCCCGCCCTAACCCCCTCCCCCATACCCTCCCTTCCCCCACCTCACTCCCTAACCCCCCTTTCTACCCATACCCTCCCCACCCTTCCTCACCCCACACACCCCCTACCTAACCCACCTCCCTTACCCATTGCCAACCCCCTTCCTTTCTCCCTACCCACCCTCATCCCTCCCCCCCCACCCAACCTCCTCCCCTTTCCCCCCCCACCCATACACAACCCCCTTCCCCTCACCTCCACCCCCAACCTCCACCCCTTTAACCCCCACCCCCTTCCCCCCCCTCTACCCTCACCTCCTCCCACCCCCCCAACCCCCTTCCCCCCCACCCCCACCCCCAACCTCCTCCCCTTTCCCCCCACACCCCTACCCTCACCCCCTTCCCCCCCTCCCTTTCCCCCCCCCCACCCCCTCACCTCCCCTTCCCCCCCACCCCCACCCTCACCCTCCCCCTCCCCCCCCCTTCCCCCCACCTCCTACCCTCACCCCACCCCCTCCCCGCACCCCACCCAGCCCCCCCTGCCCGCACCCACCCCAGGCCTCACCTGCACCCCCTCCCCTCCCCCCCCCCCAGCCCCACCCTCGCCCGCACACCCCAGGTCCTCACCTGCCCCCTTGACGCACCCCCTGCACCCACCCAGCCACCCTCGCCGCACACCCCCGAGCCTCACCTCACCCCCCCTCCCCTGGGCCCCAGCCAGCCCCACCCTCGCCCGCACACCCCAGGCCTCACCTCACCCCCTCCCCTGCACCCCCACCCAGCCCCACCCTACGGCCGAACCCAGCATCACCTCCCAGCGCGTTCCGCCACGTGCAGGACCCAGCGTCTCGGGTCATCTCGTAACCACTTGAGACGGTTGAGGAGCAGTCTGTAGTCGTGGAGTGAAGGCGGTTCGCTCGTCCTCGTGGCCGATGCAGTACCCGCGCGGGACGAAGGTATCCACACCCGCCGCCTCGCTGAACCAGTGCAGCTGCTGGAGAGTCCCGCAGAGGCCGTACTGGGGAGAGGAGGGAGAGAGAGGTTGAGGTGGGGGTAACGGGAGGGAAAGAGGGAGGGAGGGAGGGAGAGAGAGGGGGAGGGAGGGAGGGATGGAGAGAGAGAGGGAGGGAGGGAGGGATGGAGAGAGAGAGAGAGGGAGGGGGGGATGGAGAGAGAGAGAGAGGGAGGGGGGGAGAGAGAGAGAGAGATTGAACTGAGGAAAGAGGAGGAGGGGAGAGGAGAGGGGAGAGGGAAAGAAAGAAAGAAGGAAGGAAGGAAGAAAAGGAAGGAAGGAAGGAGGAAGGAAGGAAGGAAGGAAGGAAGGAAGGGAGGAAAGAAGGGAGGGAAGGAAGAAAGCCAGGTAAGAAAGAGAGAAGGAAGGAGAGAGCGAGGGAGGAGAAGAGTGAGGAAGGCGAGAGAGAGAGAAGGGATAATAAATTGGAGTGGAAGGGGAGGGAGAAGAAAGAAAGAGAGCGGATAGATAAATAAATAAAAATAAATAGAAACAACACAATAAAAGAATAAAAACCTTATCATGAATTAATGAGGAAAGAGCGATAAAGTTACGAAGAAGAATAGAAGAGAGTAAATGTAAGGGATAGAGGAGGGAATGATAAAAAGGGGGAGACGAAAAATAGAGGGAGAAAGAGAGAGGATAACGAGGTGTGGAAGAAAAACGAGAAAGATTTTGAGGAAAGAGAAGGGTGATAAGGAGAGAAAAAGTTAAAAAGCGATAAAGAAGGAATAATGAGGATAATAAAGTAAAGTAGTATAAACGGAGGAGAGAGTAATAAAAAGATAAAAGGGAAAAATTAACAAAAGAAGAATAAAAAAGGAAAAAGGAAAAAAGGAAAAAAAGAGAAATTAATAACCTAACGAGAATAAAGGAGAGATCAATAAAGCAAGAGAAAGAAGGAAAACCGATAAGGCTGGAAAAAGAAGATATGAATAAAGAAAAGGAAAAGGAAAAAGCGAAAATGGATTAACGAAGGAGGAACTGATATAACATGAAAAGAAGGAAAGTAAAAAATAATAATAATGATAAACATATGAATAGACGAATAGGCAAATAAATAAATATACACGTAAATGAATAAGCAAACAAACAAACAAACAAAAAATAACCATAAAAAAAACAAAACTAAACAAAAACGAAAGAAACGAAACGAACAAGAAACAGAAAGAAAATCGAAAAAGTAAAAAATAAAAAAAATCAAAAAAAATCCCA
>NC_051398.1:46850086-46857586 GCF_015228065.2 Penaeus monodon
CTAATTTTCTTCGCTTCACAGAAAATGGGAAAAATACATATTTTCTGAGTTAATTTATCTTCTTTACTCTTCTACATTCTTCATTATTCTTCTATTACCTCTTTACCATCCTATATGTCCTCCTCTCCCCCCCTTTCAGAAAGCCTCCACAGTCCCCACTATTTTTTTCTACAGTTACCCTCCACAGTCCCATTTTCCAAAGCTTCCAATTTTCTTCGCTTGACAGAAAATGAGTTTATTTATCTCCTTTAGCCTTCTACATTCTTCATTACACTTCTATCACCTCTTTACCATTCTCCATGCCCTTCCCCCCTAAGCCTGAACATCCCTCACTATTCTTTTCTACAGTTACCCTTCACAGTCCCATTTTCTAAAGCTTCCCATTTTCTTCACTTCACAGAAAATGGGAAAAAATTATTTACATCAAGTTTCCAACTTTTATCGACTCTTGATATCAAAGCTTTTATCTTTCGACTTTTATTTCCTTCGTTACGGCGACAAGTCAGATATAGAGTGTCAATTTACGGATGAAAATGAATTGCAAGGAAATGAGGAAGAGAGAAATATAAGGACGGAAGGGAAAGGAAAAGGAAAGTAAGAATAAGGATGGGGAAATAAGTAAAAACAAAAATAATAATAAATGAGAAGGATTTTCTTCATTAATAAAACAAGGACACAAGGGAATTAAAGAGTGAATGACAAAAGAGAAAATAAGAAGATAATCAGTGATGTCAAGGAATAATGCAGCTTTCGAAGGAGATACAAAGAATAAAGAAAAAAGAGACACATGTATATGAACATATGTCATATATATATATATATATATATATATATATATATATATATATATATATATATATATATATATATATATATAATATCTGTGTGTGTGTGTGTGTGTGTGTGTGTGTGTGTGTGTGTGTGTGTGTGTGTGTGTGTGTGTATGTATGTATATATGTACATCTCTCTCTCTCTCTCTCTCTCTCTCTCTCTCTCTCTCTCTCTCTCTCTCTCTCTCTCTCTCTCTCTCTCTCTCTCTCTCTCTTTATCTATCTATCAGTTTATTTATTTATCTGCCCATCTATCTATTTACCTTTTTATCTATCTGTCCATCTATCTATTTACCTACCTATCAACCCTTGTGAAAACGACCACCTACGACCTCTCCCGAAGACGACACGACACGAGACGACACGACACGACACAGTCTCGCGTGCGTGTGGTCGTCAATAGAAACAAACCAAAAAAAAAAAAAAAAAAAGCGACACCAACATAGAACACGAGCAGACAAACAAAGAAACAAACACACAAGACAAACAGAGAAACAAACACACAAATAATAAACAAAATCCCCTCTTTTCCTGACCATTCCTTCTCGAACAAAAGGTAAGAAAACGTGTGCGGTCTGGAATGGATGGGGTGGGGGTGGGGGTGGGGGGTAGGGGAGGGGAAGTGGGTGTAGGTGGGTTTCATGGGGGAGGGGGAAGGGGAGGAGAGGGAAGGAGGAGGTAGGGGAAGGAGAGGAAGAAGGTGGCGAGGAGAGGAGGGGGAAGAGGAGGAGAGGGAGGTGGGGAAGGAGGAGGTGGGGGAGGAGAGGAGTGGGAAGGGGAGGAGAGGAAGAAGGTGGGGAGGGAAGGAGGAGGAAGGGGAGGGGGAGGAAGGGGATGTAGAGGAGGTTAGTTAGGGATTGAGGGGTAGGGAGAGGGAGGTCGGGGAGGAGAGGGAAATGGGGAATAAGGAGGCGGGAGAGGGGAGGAAAAAGGCGGGGGAGGAGAGGAAAGTGGGGAATGAGGAGACGGAGAAAGGAGAGAAGTTGTAAGGAGGCGGGGAGCAGAGGAAAATGGAGAGAGAAGGTGTAGAAGGAGGAAAGGAGGGAAGAAGAGGGAGGAGAAATAAATAGGGAGTATAAAGTAGGGGAGAGAGGGGGGGTCAGAGGAAAGAGGGGAATGAGAGGAGGAGAGAGGGATGCAAAAAGATTAAAGGGAGGAGGTGGGGGACATAAAAAGACGAAGAGAAGAACAGGTAATGGGGGAGAGAGGGAATGGAAGCAATGGAGAGTGAGGAATGCTGAATAATAATGATGATAATAATAATAATAACAATAATAATAATAATAGTAATAGTAATAATAATAGTAAGAGTAAGAGTAAGAGTAAGAGTAAGAGTAAGAGTAAGAGTAAGAGTAAGAGTAATGATAATGATAATGATAATGATAATGATAATGATAATGATAATGATAATGATAATAATAATAATAATAATAATAACCCGGTAAATATATCGAAAAAAATGATAACCAAGGAGATATAAATCGCTGATGAGAGGGACAGAAAGCAGTAAATAATCTGAGAGAAGGACAAGAAACAGATAAAAAGATAGATAAAAAACACAGATATTATATAGCTTGGTTAATTGGCTGGTAGGTAGATAGATAAATATATAATAGATAGACATGTAGACAGACAATTGGTAGACAGACAAATGGGTACACAGACAGACAAATAGGTAGACAGACAGAGAAATGGGTAGACAGGCAAACAAATTAGTAGACAGACAAATGAGGAGACACAGGGAATGGGTAGACAGACAGACAAATGAGTAAACAGACAAACGGGTAGACGCAGAGGAATGGGTAGACATACCAGACAAGCGGGTAGACAGACAGACAAAAGAAACTCAAAACGGCCCTACCTTGGTGGTGAAGGGCGTGTTGGGGAAGCGGTTGACGAGCTGCTCCCTGCTGAGGTGCTTGAAGGAAATGGAGTCCCTGGTCCACGTCCAGAGGAGGTTGGGCTCGACGTTCCTGAGGAGGCGGGCGACGAGGGGCAGGTCCGTGTTGCTCAGCTGGTACTCCACGTAAGGGTTGTAGGGCTCGGGTGCGGGTTCGACTTCCTTGGGTTCCTCTTTGTCTTCGGGTGGATCGTCGTCCGCTTTGCCTTCTTCTTTCTTCCCCTCTTCGTTGTCTTCCTCTTTGTCCTGTTGGTCGTTCTCGCCGGCGTCCTGTGTCTTGGCCTTGTTCGCCTCCTCGCTTTTGCTCTTGAGTTTCTTCAAGATGCTGGTTGTACTGTACTTGAACAGCGCGGAATTCTTCTCGGTGATGCATTCCTTCAGTCCCTTGCGTATTTCAGAAGGGCCGAGTATGGCAGTGTTGATTTCGTTATCGGGAAAGAAATCGAGAGGCTTCGAACCCCGTCTCGACTCTCCTGGAACACTGGAAGACTCGTCGCTCGCCTGACTCTGGTTCGGAGAGGAGTTTCGACTCTCCGACTCCCCGGCGGCGAGAGACTGGGGGCTACTCTCGCTAGGGCTGGGAGCTTTGGCTGCGTCGTTGGCTGCGGGCGCTACATTCTCTACGCTGGAAGAACCTAGATTGGCAGTGGTCTTGGTCTGTGGTCTCTCGACTAACTCTAAAACGGATGATGATGAGGTGGGAGATGAGGGGGACGACGACCTACACGAGGAGGATGAGAATGAGGAAGCGAGCGAGGGTGGCGGAGGCTGAGGAGCTATGTCGGAGGGCGTCTCAGACTCTGCTAAACTCGGGCCTTCTGCTGTGTCACGGTTCAGCTGCGCCTCGGCCTCCGTGGTGCCCTCGCCCGTGCACGGAGCGTCGGGCGAGGACGTGGCCGACTCACTCGCCGACGAAGGGCCGTCCTGATCGCCTCCCGACGTCCCCGCACCGGATGCTATGGAGGCGATGCTGCCGGAGGTGGTAGTAGTGGTGGAAGAGGTTGCAGCGGTTGCGGGAGTGGTAGTGGCAGTAGTCGAAGGAGGCGTGAGGGGCGGGGGGCTGATAAAGACGGACTGGTAGCCGACGTGAGGACAGACGCAGTTGTTCGGGTGGGGATTAACGTAGGGGACCGAGTGCTGTATTTTCTCCACCCACCCGCGCCTTTTAAGAGCGTCCTTGATGGCAGGGAAATACCCGAAGATGGAGAAGACACGACCCTCCTGTTCGGCAAAGAATGCAAAGATAAATACAACCAACTAATGGATCTCCAGACAAGCGAAAGGTGCATAAATTTAAAGTAATGATAATGATATATAAAGCGATGTCCTGAGACCTTTAAGAAAGTATACATAATATCAAAAGAAATTAGTTATAAATTACTGAAGCTACTCACCATAATAGCCTTTTCCGTGAACAGCTTCGCCTTCTTAATCTGCTCGAAGGAGACCTGCTGCGACCGCGGAGACACGCCCGTCCCTTCCCTCTTCTTCCCGGGCGACTTTGGCACGCTGGAGTTCGTGGGCGCCAGACTCACTTCGAGGCTTCCCACGCTCCCGCTGCCACGCCCGTGCGGGTGTTTCAGGCGCGGGCGCGGCGAGGACCCGGGAGGGCTGAGGGAGGCCTTCTTCTGCGGGGAGGAGGAGGCGTCTCTGATCCTCTTGGGGGACGTGCTGGAGGCGGACGCCCTGTGGGCCTTGTGGCTCTGCGACTTGATTATCGGCGCGGGCTTCGGGGGCGCCTTGGACGAGCTGACGACGGCCGCGCTCACCAGGGGGGCCATGGGCGCCTTGCGGCCCGTGATCGTGTCGCATTTCGTGCACGAGATCTTCGACAAGACGTTCTTGGGGAACTTCGACTGCGGAATTTTGTTCGAGAGCGAGGCTGAGGAGGCGGCCTTCAACGTCGACTTCTCCTTCCCTTCCGACGCCTTGGAGGCTGAGGAGGACGTCGTGTTGACGGAGTTCTCGTACTTCGTCTGCGTCATCGTGAACTCCTCGGAAATCTTCTTGACGTGGCGCCGCACGGCCGTCGAGGGTCGGATGTTGCCCTTGGCCTTGAGGTCCTTCTTGTAGAGCTTGGTCGTCCTCCTCCACTCCTTGGCGTTGGCGTCGTCGGGGGCCTGGAGGGGGCCATGGCCACCGCGGCCCGAGACTCAAGTAGTCGAGGGCGGGGCGCATCTCGATGTTGTTGTAGGGGATCTTCCCCCCGCCCGGGGCCACGGGCTCAGCTGCGCCGGCGCTCCGGGTCCGAGGTTCTCCGGCATCTTGATCGCTCTGCCTGGGATGGCTACCTTCATGCTGGGTCGCGGCTCGCGGCTGCGGCCTCGACTGTCGTCCTCGAGGGGAGCTGCTCGGCTACAACATCCTCGCGGGCGCCGAGGGAGAGCCGGACGTCACTTCCGAGGCAACGGCGTGGGAGTCGACCTTGCTCCTGCTTCGCTGGGGCGCCATCGATCTCCTTCGGGGACTGCGCGTGGGACGGGAGACTCGGACACCGAGCGGTCTCCTCCTGCTTCCTCCGGGAACCGCTGCTCGCCCCCCCCTCACGCCCATCAAGGAAGGTCGGGTCGGGGAGCCTCACACGTCGTGGGGGGGGCGGGGCTCCTCCTCGACTCGGCCAGAGGATGAAAGGGCTGGCTGCCCTGGAGAGTCCTTCTACCTCGCCCAAGTCGCTGCGCCTCCCCGGCTCGCCAGCTGGTGTATCCTGCAGGAGGAGGAAAAGGAGAATTTTTTATATAAAAGAAATTTTTATTTAAATTTTAAATATATTATATTTTTAAAAAATTTTTTTGTGTGTGTATGTTTTATATTCTCTCTCTCTCTCTCCCCCCCCCCTCTCTCCCCCTCTCTCTCTCTCTCTCTCTCTCTTTCCCCCCCTTCCCTCCCCCTCTCTCCTCTCTCTCTCCTTTTCCCCTCCTTCTCTCTCTCTCCTCTCCTCTCCTTTCTTCCCCCTCTCCTCTCCACCTCTCCCTCTCTCCTCTCTTCTCTAAGGCACAGCTACACAGGCAAGGCGGAGAGAACTGGCTGGAGCAAAATACCTGCCTAATATCTTGGATAAACAACCTTTACGACAGAAAAGCCAAAATATACATGCAAATCTAGCCTCGTTCTGCAACTTAATTGCAATTAAGAGACAAGCCGAGCTGACTTCAATCATTTTTCGTCATCACTAATTTTCTTTTCTTTTCTTTTTTCTCTCTTTCTTTTCTTTCCTTTTCTTTTTTCTCTTTCGTCTTTATTTCCTCGTCCTCTTTTTCCTTCACTTGTTTTCTGTTTTCCCTCTCTTCTTCTTCATCTTCTTCTCTCTATTCATTCTTCTTCTTCTCCTGTTCCTTATTCTTTTCTTTTTCCTTTTTTTTTCCATCTCTTTCCTTTTCCTTTTTTTTCTTTTTTTTCTTTTTCTTTTCTTCTTCCTTTTTCCTTTCCCCCTTTTTTTTTTTTCCCCCCCCCCCCTTCTCTTCTCCCCCCTTTTCTCCCCTTTCCCCTCCTCTTCCCCCCCTTTTTCCCTTTTTTCCCCCCCTTTCTTTTCCTTTTTTTTTTCCTTTTTTCCTTTTCCTTTTTCTCTTTCCTTCCCTCCTTTTCTCTTTTTCCCCCTTTTTTTTTTTCCTCTCTTCTCTCTCCTCTTTTTTCTTCCCTTTTTCCTTCCCTCTTTTTTTCTCTTTTCCCCCTTTCTTTCCTCTCCCTTCTTTCCCTTTCCCTCCTTTTCTTTTTCTTTCTTTTCCCCCTTTTCTCCTCCCTCTTTTTCCCCCCTCTCTCTCCTTTTCCCCCCTTTTTTCCTCTCCTCTTTTCTCTCTCTTCTCTCTCTTCTCCTCTCTCTCTCCTCTTCTCCTCCCCTTCCCCTTTCCTCCCTCCCCCCCCCTCCCTCTCCCCCCCCTCCCCCCCTCCTTTTCTTTCTCTCCTTTTCTCTTTCTCTCCCTTTTTCCCCCCCCCCCTCTCTCTCCCCCTTTTCCCCTCTCCTCTCTCCCCCTCTCCCTCCTCTCCCTTTTTCCCTTTTTTTCCTTTTCCCCTCTCTCTCTTCTTCTCTCTTCCTCTCCCCTTTTTCTCCCTTCCTCCCCTTTTCTCTCCTCCCCTTTTTTCTCCCCTTTTTCTCTCTCTCTTTTTCCCCTCTCTCTCCCTTTTTCCCCTCTTTCTCTCTTCTTTCTCTCTCTCCCCTCTTCTCTCTCTTTCCTCCCTCTCCTCTCCTCTCCTCTCCCCCCCTCTCCTCTCCCTTCCCCTTTCCCCCCCCCCCTTCCCCCTTTTTTTCCCCCCCCCTCCTCCCCTCTCTCTTCTCCCCTTTTTCCCCTTCCCCCTCTCCCCTCTCTCTTCTCTTTTTTTTCCTCCCTCTCTCTTCTCCTCTCCTCTCTTTTCCCCCCCTCTTTCTCCTTTTCCTCTCTCTCTTCCCCTCCTCTCTTCTCTTTTCTCTTTTCTCTCCCCTCCCTTTTTCTCTCTCCTCTCTCTTTCCTCCCCTCTCTTCCTTTTTCCCCCCCTCTCCCTTTCCTCCCCTCTCCCCTCCCTCCCCCCCTCTCCCCCTCTCTCTCTTCTTTTCCCCCCCCTCTCCCCTCTCCCCTTTTTTCTCTCCTCTCCCTTCCCCTCCCCTTTTCCCCTCCCTCTCCCTCCTTTTCTCTCTCTCTCCTCTCTTCTCTTCCCCTTCTCTCTCTCCCCCCCTCTCCCCTCTCTCTCCCTCTCTTCTTCAGCGCTGTCTTGGCCACGAGCGACCTGTTTTTCCCCCCGGCGCCACGAGGGCGGTCCATAACGATGATGCAATTGCTATCATCAGCCGGACCCTTTCAC
>NC_051398.1:46872586-46882586 GCF_015228065.2 Penaeus monodon
CGAAAGAAAAAAAAAATCCCCAATATAATGCGAACCGAACGATATAAGCTTGTCTCTCAACATCCCCGTCTTTCAGTAATCGAAACGAGGCATAATTACGAATTAATACGGAATACGGGGATAATTTTTACGAATCCATTAACCGAAACGAATGACAATCGATGCGTATCATTCACGATAATTTTTTTTTTTTTTTTTTTTCAGATTATTCGAAATTCCCATGCGACGCGTATCTATTTTCTAAATCAAATTTGGAGATAAATTTCTCAATATATTAGTCCCTAATTAGTCAATAAAAATCATGTAAATTGTAACCAGTGACACTGAGATAATTTACCTTAATAAATACCTGTTTTTATTGGTAATATCAGATTAATAAATAAAGATTATTAAATCGAAGTTAATCCGATTTCAATAAAATTAATGTGAATCGCTCTTACGTCTTTTCAGGAAGTGATTAAATTATTAGTTTATTAATATTACGAAAGAAATATTTCTTTGTTGTTATTTTAAGCTATATTATATTAAGCTATGTTATATTAAGCTATATATTAAGTTAGATTATGTTATATTATATTATATTACATTATGTTATATTTCTTTGTTGTTATATTAAGCTTATGGTATGAATTATGCCATAGAGAAACGGTAAAAGAAAGGTAGAGAGGATATCGAGAAAAAATAATAACATCATTATAGTAATGATAATGGCAGAAATAACAGTGTCAATAATAATGACAATGATAATAATGATGATAACAATGATGATGATAATGATGATAAAAATAATGATAATAACAATGGTAATAATAATAATAATAATAATAATAATAATAATAATAATAATAATAATAATAACAATGTTGATAATAGTAATAATGATGACAACAATGATAATGATAATGATGATAACAAGGATGATGATAAGTGATGATAATGATGGCAATAATCATATCAACAACAATAACAAAAAACACACAAATGCAACACAAATAAAAAAAGACAAAAAAAATGCACTACACAATTTTTTACATCAAATTTTAAAACCTAAATACAAAAATCTAAGACCTAATACGATCATCAATTTTACAAAGAACAGAAAGGAGTCTTAAGATTAAACAAAATAATACCACACTTTTTTTTTTTTTTTTTTTAATATCTTCCCCGTCCGAACTCAAGGCACGTTTGGTGTCGCCAAGAGATATATATAGAGAAATGTTAAAGCCTGTCTGATGATGCTTTTCTATACACTACACGATTATAATAATAATAGTGATTATCATAATATTATTACCATTGCTATTAACTTTCTTGTTGTTGTTACCATGATTATTATTGATGCTTTTTATGTGATTTTTATTATTGTTTATTATTACTTGTATCATAATTATTACTGTTGGTGGTGGTGTTACTGTTATTGTCATTATTTTCTTTATTATCATCATTATCGTTAGTATTATCGTCATTATTATTATTATCGTCATCCCTATCATCCCCACCGTCATTATTATTACTTTTATCATTATCATTATCACTATGATCGTTATAATAATTATTATAATCATTATCATCATTATTATTACTGTTATCATTTTTATTGTTATTATCGTTATCATTTTTATCGCTGTTATTGTCATTTTCATTATTATCCTCATCATCATTACTATTACTATCAGTAGTATTACTATAATTACAATTATTATTATCATCACCATTATTATTATCATTATCATTATTATATTATCATCATCATCATTATTATTGTAATTATTATCATCATTATTATTGTAATTATTGTGATTATCAAGAATTTTGAATAAGAATTGATGCGATTTCGTTATCTTTTTTTTCTTTTCTTTTCTTTTCTTTTTTGCGTTTTTTCATGTCCTTTTCTGTCTTTTCTTTTCTCTTCTCTCCAGCTCCTGCTTCTTTCTCTCATTCGCCACTTTTCTTCCCTTCCCTTTTCCTCTCCTTATCTCTGTTCCCTTCCTTCTCCTCCTCCATCTCCTTTTTTCTATTCTCCTTCTTCTTCCTTCTCCTCTTACATCTCCTTTTCTCTTTACCTTTCCCTTCCACTTTCTTTTTCTCATTATGCTTATTCCCTTTTCCTTTTACCCCCTTTCCCTCTCCCTTTCACCTTCCTTCTCCCTCTCTTCTCCGTTTTTTTTTCACTTTCCTTTTCCTTCCTCTTTTCCATCTGCCCATCCATTTCGTTTATCTTTCCTCTCTCTGCTTCTCCTTCGCCCTCTCCCATACTTTCTCTCGTTCTCTCTTTCTCTCTCTCTCACTTTCTCTTTCTTTGCCCTGTGCTCTTCCTCTTCCTCTCCTCCTCCTCCCCCTCTCCCTCTCCCTTTCCTTCTCCCTCTTTCTCTCCCTCTCCCTCTCCCT
Organism: Penaeus monodon; assembly: GCF_015228065.2. Lineage (NCBI taxonomy): Eukaryota > Metazoa > Arthropoda > Malacostraca > Decapoda > Penaeidae > Penaeus > Penaeus monodon. The sequence continues at coordinate 46,874,975 of NC_051398.1, forward strand.
CTCCCTCTCCCTCACCCTCTACTCTCCTCCTCTCTCTACTCTCCCTCTCCCTCTCCCCCTCCCCCTCCCCCTCTCTCTCTCTCCTCCTCTCCCTCTCCCTCTCCCTCTTCCTCTGCCTCTCCCCACCCCCCTGCCCCCTACCGCCAACCAGTGGCAAGATAGGTTGCAATACTTAACATTTTTCCCCTTATAAGCCGTGATAAAAAGGGCGGGCATTTATGAGATCCGCATGTGTGTGTGTGTGTGTGTGTGTGTGTGTGTGTGTGTGTGTGTGTGTGTGTGTGTGTGTGTGTGTGTGTGTGTGTGTGTTTGGTTGTGTTATATTTATATTTTATATATATATATATATATACAAAATATATAAATATATTTTGTCTTTATGTGTGTGGTGTGTGTGTGTGTGTGTGTGTGTGTGTGTGTGTGTGTGTGTTTGAGTGTGTGTGTGTGTGTGTGTGTGTGTGTGTGTGTGTGTGTGTGTGTGTGTGTGTGTGTGTGTGCATGCATTTTGTCTGTGCAAAATCTGTGTGCGAGTACAGATACAGTGTGTACACCGAAGTATACCTACATGTATACATCGAACTATGCGCACATGTATACCGAAGTTCCTACTCACGCAGTACGTTCCCCCACTTGGCACACGCCTGACGTTTCGGTACGCGGGGAAAAAAAAAAAGAAAAAAAAAAAGATAAAAAAAAAAAAAAAAAAAATGAAACATCCTCTCTCTCTTCTCTCCTCCTCTATTGCATTTTATTTTACTTTATTTAATTTCACTATATTTCATTTTTATTATTTTTTTTTATGTCATTCTATTTTATTCTCTCCACTCCTCTCCTCTCCTCTCCTCAGCTCTCCTTTCCCCTTACATTTTCCCCTTTCATCTTCCTTTACCTTTCATCCATCCTCCCTCTCTCTCTCCCTCCCTCCCTCCCTCCCACCGACCCTCCCACAACACCCTTCCTCCCTCCCTCCCACCCTTTCTCCTCTTCTCCCTCACCTTTCCTCCCACTCTCCTCCCTCCGTTTCCCCACCTCCCTCTCTCCCCCTCCATCCTAATCCCCTCCCCCTCTCCGTTTCCTCACCTCTCCCCTCCCCATCTCTTACCCCCTCCATGCTAACCCCCCTCCCCTTCCCTACTTCCTCCTCTCCCCTCTCCCCTCTCTCTTACCCCATCCTTCCATTCCTCCTCCCTTACTCAACCTCCGTTCTGATTCCCTCCCCCTCTCTTCCCCCCAACTCTCCCCTACCCCTACCCCCCTCTTCCCCACAGCACGCATGCGCACTACCTGAAGCTAGCACCGACGTTCCTGTGCTGTCTCAACCAGGCCCAAAGGAGGCCTGGTTGTACTGTACTCTGTGAGGAATGCTGCGAGAGAGAGAGGGAGGGAGGGAGTGGGGGGGAGGGATGGGAGGAGGGGGGAGGGAGGGAGGGAGGATGGGAGGGAGGGAGGGAGGGAGGGAGTGAGGGAAGGAGGGAGGGAGAAGGGAGAGAGGGAGGAGGGAGTGGAGGGAGGGAGACTGGGAGGAGGGAGGAGGGAGGAGGGAGGGGGGAGGGAGGGGAAGGGATGAGGGTGGGAGGGGGAGGGAGGGAGGAGTTAGGGGAGGGAGGGAGGGAGGGAGGAAGGAGAAGGGAGGAGGGAGGAGGGAGAGCGAGGAGGGAGAGGGCGGGAGCAGAGAGGGATGAGGTAGAGGGAGAGGAACGCTGAAAGACGAACACGGCAGACACAATCCGTAACAACAGACAGAGCGAGAGACAGAGAAAGCGAATAAGAGAGAGAGAGAGAGAGACAGAGGAAGAGAGAGAGACAGAGACAGAGACAGAGACAGAGAGAGCGATAAGAGCGAGAGAGAGAGAGAGAGAGAGAGAGAGAGAGAGAGAGAAGAGACAGAGAAGAGAGTAGGAGAGAGAGAGAGAGAGAAGAAACAGAGAGAGAGAAGACGAGAGAGAGAGACAGAGACAGAGCAGATAAGAGAGATAGAAGAGAGAGAGAGAGAGAGAGAGAGAGAGAGAGAGAGAGAGAAGGAAGGAACAGCTGCACTGGCGTTATCTCAAGCGTTTGTTCGTTGGATGTTAATGATGTCTAGATGATGACGTATGGCACTCCGTCGGCCTTGGGGTGTGGGTATTCAAGTTATTTGCTGTTGCCATGACAACCACGACGCCATGTTCCTACTACTACCACTACTATCTGCCGTTGCTGGATGTGAATGAATGGTAGGGAAAGAGAGGAGGGATAGGGAAAGAGAGGGGACGGGGAGTGAGAGGGAAGGAGAGCGGGAAGGGGAGAGGGAGGGGGAAAAGAGAGGGGAGAGGGGAGAGGGAAAGAGGGAGGAGAGGGAGGAGAGAGGGAGGGAGGGAGGAACAGGAGGAGGAGGGATGGAGTAGGAGAGAAGAGAGAGAGAGAGAGAGAGGATGGAGAGGAGAGAGAGGAGGAGAGAGAGAGAGAGGGGCGAGTTTAGAAAAAGAAAAATGGTGAGAGAGAGAGAAAATGAACATTTCCGAGGCATCGCGAGGAGATAGATAAAACCAAGAATTGAAGCTGGGAATTAAGGATTTAACTTGAGTCTGACACTTGTTACTGCAAATCATAAACTGATTGCAAAAACCCGGGCCCCTTCCCCCAAAACCCGGGGGGGAAAAAGGGGGAAAAGGGGGGGATGGGGGAGAGGGGGGGGAGGGAAGAAAAGGGGGGGGAAAAAAAAAAAAAATTGGGGGGGGGGGGGGGAAAAAAGGGGGGGGAAAAAAAAAAAAAAGGGGGGGGGGGGGGGAAAAGGGGGAAAAAAAAGGGGGGAAAGGGGGGGGGCCAAAAAAAAAAAAAGGGGGGGGGAAAAAAGGAAAAGGGAAAAAAGGGAAAAAAAAAGGGGGCCCCTTTTTTTAAAAAAAAAAAGGGGGGGGGGGGCCCCCCCCCCCCCCCCCCCCGGGGGGGGGGGCCCCCCCCCCCCAAAAAAAAAAAACCCCCCCCCCCCCCAAAAAAAAAAAAAGGGGGGGGGGGGGGGGGTTTTTTTTTTTTTTTTTGGGGGGGGGGAAAAAAAAATTTTTTTCCCCCCCCCAAAAAACCCCCCCCCCCTTTTTTTTGGTTTCCTTTTCCCCCCTTTTCCCCAAAACCCCTTTTTCCCCCCCCCCCCTTTTTTCCCCCCCCCCCCTCCCCTTTTCCCCCCCCCCCTTTTTCTCCCCCTCTCCCCCCTCCCCCCTTCCCCCCCCCCTTTTTTTTTTTTTTCCCCTTCCCCCTTTTTTTCCCCCTTTCCCCCCCCCCTTTTTTTTTTTTTTTCCCCTCCCTTTCTTTTTTCCCTCCCCCCCCCCCCCCCCCTTTTTCCCCCCCCTCTTTTTCCCCTCTCCCCCCCCCCCCCCCCCCCCCCTTTTTTCCCCTTTCCCCCCCCCCCCCCTTTTCCCCCCCTTTCCCCCTCTCTCCCCCCCTTTTCCCCCCTTTTCCCTTTCCCCCCCCCCCCCTTTTTTTTTTTTTTCCCCCCCCCCCAAACCCCCTTTTTTTTTGGGGTTTTTCCCCCCCCTTTTTCCCTTCCCCCCCCTTTTTTTTTTTTTTTGGGTTTTTTTTTTTTTTTCCCCCCTTTCCCCCCCCCTTCCCCCTTCCCCCCTTTTTTTTCCCCCCCCCCCCCCCCCCCCCCAAAAAAAAAAAAAGGGGGGGGGGGGGGGGGGTTTGGGGGGGGAAAAGGGAAAAAAAAAAAGGGGGAAAAAAAAAAGGGGGGGGGTGGGTTTTTAAAAAAAAAAATTTTTTTTTGGGAAAAAATTAAAAAAAAAAAAAAAAAGGGGGGGAAGAGAGAAAAAAGGGGGAGAAAGAAAAAAAAAAAAAAAAAAAAAAAAGAAAAAAAAAAAAAAGGGGGGGAAAAAAGAGAGGGGGGGAAAAAAAAGAGGAAAAAAAAAAAAAAAAAAAAAAAGGGCAATCATCTACTAAAGTTTAAATTTAAAAAAAAAAATTAAAAAGGGAAAAAAAAAAAAAAAAAAAAAGAACAAAAAAAAATTTTAAAAAAAAGGGAAAAAAAAATGAAAAACCAAAAAAAAAAAATTTTTTTTTTGCTTAATATCAGTCCCATCGTTGACACCTTTAAATCGCTTTTTTTCCTTTTTTTTCATTTTTACTTCCTCTTTCCCGGGTTTTTTATTCCCTTTTTTTATCTTTTTTAATTTTTATCTAATTTTTTTTTTTATTTTTTATCGTTTTTATATTTATTTAAAGAAAAAAAAAATAAAAAAATACAAAAAGGTAAAATTTAAAGGAAAAGAGATAGAGATAAAAAAGGGGGAGAGAGAGAGGGGAGGGAGAGAGGAGCGGGGAAAAGAAGGGGGAGAGAGAGAGAGAGGAGAGAAGCGGGGAGAGAAGAGAGAGAGAGAGAGAGAGAGAGGAGAAAAGAGGGGAGAGAAAAGAGAGAGCGAGAGAGAGAGAGAAGAGAGAAGAGAGAAAGAGAGAGAAAGAGAGGGGAGAGAAGAGGGAGAGAGAAAAAAAAAAGAGAAGAAGAAGGGAAAAAGAAGAAAAAAAGGGGAAAAGAAAAGAAAAAAAAAGAAAAAAAAGAAAAGAAAAAGAAGGGAAAAGAAAGAAATAAAAAGAAAAAAAAAAAAGGGTGCAAAACAAATAAACGAAAAAGGGGAAAAGTTGAGAAAAAAAAAAACAAGAAGGGAAAAAAACCTTTGAAAAAATAAAAAAAACCCTTTAAAAAATTGGGAAACAAAAAACGGGCAGTGCAAAAAAGCAAAAAGAAAAAAAATTAAAAATTTATTAAAATAACCCCAGAAAAAGGAAAATTCAAAAAAAATTTGGGAAATTTTTCTTTTCTGTTGCATCTTTAATATTCATATATTATTACAGCTGTTGCAATGACCAACCTCTGTTTTGCATCATTTTGCATTCTTAAGTGGACACTAACTGGAACGAGAAAGTATTGTTTTCGTCTTTTGTTCTCTTTCTCCCCTCTCTCTCCCTCTCTCTCTCTCTCTCTCTCTCTCCTCCCCTCTTTCTCTCTCTTTCTCTCTCCCTCTCCTCCCCTCCTCTCTCTCTCTCTCTCTTTTTCCCTTTCCCCCTTTTTCTTCTCCATTTTCCCCTTTTTTTTTTTCTCTTTTTTCTTCTATCTTCTTTCTTTTCTTTCCTTTTCATTTCTCTTTTTCTGTCCTATCTCTCTTTCTTTCCCTCTCTCTATTTCTCTTTCTCTCCTCTCTCTCATCTCTCTTTTTTTTCCCCCCTCTTCCAAATTTTTTTCCCCTCTCATCCTCTTTCCTCTCTTTTCCCCCCTTTTCTCTTTTTTTTTTTCTCTCTCTTCATCTCCCTCTTTTTTCTTCTCTCATCTCCCTCTTTTCTCCCCTCTCTCTCTCTCTCCTCTCTTTTCTCTCTCTCTCTTTTTCTCTCTCTCTCTTTCTCTTTTTTCTCTGTCCTCTCCACGGTTTCTTTGTTTTTCTTTCTTCTCATTATGTATTCTTGAGTGACGTGCCCAGTCGCCACCTTACTTCGTTTATTAAAAAGTTTTTTTTTTATTAGTGATTTTTGTCAAGATGACGTGAATGAAGTAAGATTCGTGTGTTACCAAGATTAATTTTTCTTTGTGACTTGGTAGTTTTTTTTTGTGCCAATAGGAAATAACTTGTTTGAGTAAAACTGATGAGTAAAAAGTGAGTGAGTGACTGCAGTTATAATATCATAGGTTTGTGTTTCGTGTTGTTGTGTTTTGTTTGCACATAGAGTGTTTTCGTTATGATAGACTGGTTGAGTAGAATGGTAGTTGTAGTTAGATAAAAATTATGTGTGTTATAAGTGAGTGAAGTAGTGAGTGAGGACGTATTAGTAAGTGAGTGTGGGATGTTGATGAGTGAGATGTGAGTGATGAGTGAGAGTGAGTAGTGAATGATTGAGTAAGGATGCGAGAGTGAGTTGAGTTAGTAGTGAGTGAGGTGAAGTGAGTGAGTGGGAGTGATGTAGTGAGGAGTAGTGAGTGAGTGAGTGGAGTGAGTGTGTGAGTGAGTGAGTGTGTGTGTGTGAGTGAGTGAGGAGTGAAGTGAGTGAGTGAGTGAGTGATGAGTGAGTGTGAGTGGTGAGTGAGTGATGTGAGTGCGTGAGTGAGTTGTGAGTGAGTGATGTGAGGACGTGAGGTGAGTGAGTGAGTGAGTGGAGTGAGTGAGTGAGTGAGTGAGGATGTGAGTGAGTGAGTGAGTGAGTGAGAGTGAGTGAGTGAGAGTGGTAGTGGTGAGGGGAGTGAGTGAGACTGGAGTGATGGGAAGTGAATGGTGAGTGAGGATTGAGTGAGTGAGTGGAGTGAAGTGGGGGTGAGTGAGTGAGTGAGACTGAGTGAGTGAGTGAGGTGAGACGTGAGTGAGTGAGTGGAGTGAGTGAGTGAGTGAGTGAGACGGGGAAGTGAGTGAGTGGTGAGTGAGTGAGTGAGTGAGTGAGTGAGTGAGTGAGTGAGTGAGTGAGTGAGTGAGTAAGTGAGTGAGTGAGTGAGTAAGTGAGAGTGAGTGAGTGAGTGTGTGAGTGACTAAGTAAGTAAGTAAATAATTAAACAAATAAAAATAAAGAAAACAATCAATGAACAAGCAAACAAACATATAAACAAACAAATGAACAAACAGACAAACAAATAAACAAAAAAAAAAACACAGATCGTCGCATAAACCCACCTTACAGACAAACAGACAAAACCAAATGCAAAAGAAACGCCTCCCCCCTTTTATTAGGCCACAAAAGAAACGCTCTGCCTTTGGGTCCAAACGTTAAGAGACAAACGTTACAAACGTTATGGTAAATTACGGGAATTTACATCCCACGCTCACAGGAGAGGAAAATATACTGCTACTTGCTACTACTACTGCTTCTACTACTGCTACTACTACAACTGCTGCTGCTGCTACTACTACTACTGCTGCTGCTGCTACTACTACTACTACTGTTACTACTACTACTACTACTACTACTACAACTGCTACTGCTACTACTACAACTGCTACTGCTGCTACTGCTACTACTACTACTATTACTACTACTACTACTACTAATAATGCTACTGCTGCTCCTGCTACTACTCCTACTACTGTTATCATTATTATCATTATCATTATCGTCATCGTCATCACTAATACTTAGAAACAATAATGACAATAGTAAAGGTGCTGACAGTGAGGATGATTATGATGATGGTGATAAAAATATTCATTATTATTATCATTTTTATCACTATTACCATTATCATTATTATCATTACTACTGATAACGTAAGCAATATTACTGTTTTCCTTATAAGGACAAAGCAATAGCAATAATAAGACAAAGACAAAGAATATAGATAATAATCATCATTATCACCTTTTACAATAGTCGTAAAGTAAAAAATAAAAAACAGTAATTTTTGTAAAAATAAAAAACAATAAAAAAAAATAATAACAATAACAAAAGAACGAAGAACAACAACAGAAAAATAAATAAAAAGAACAAAAATAGAAACAAATGATGTACAGAACAAAAATAAATAAAAAAGACAAAAAGGCAACACACAAAAAAAAGATAAAATAATACTTGTGACGGAAAAAAGCTGAACAAAAAAACACAAAAAAAAAAAAAAAAAAAAACGAAGAAAAAAGTACCAGAAAAAAAAAACTTTACTAAAAATAAATAAATGAAAAAA
>NC_051398.1:46892586-46895086 GCF_015228065.2 Penaeus monodon
TAATAATAATAATAATAATGATGATGATAATAACAAAAATAACCAAAGCAATAACATCAATAAGAACAACAACTGAGAATAACAACAACAATAATAACGATAATAGAAATAAAACAACAATAATAATGATAACAACAACAATAGTAGAAAGAATAAGAAGAAAAAGGACAGTAATAGCAACAGTAATGATATAGTAGTAAAAATAATAATAATTGATATTATTACTATCAATATTATCATTATCATTACCATAATCATTATCATTATTATCATTGTCATCATTATTATTATTACAATTATTATTATTACCACTATTAAAAATAATAATAAAAATAATGATGGTGATGATAATGTTGATGATGATAATAATTATAATAACAAGAGCAATTATAATTATGATATAATAATAATAATATTGATAACAACAACAACAACAACAACAACAACAATAATAATAATAATAATAATAATAATAATAATAATAATAATAATAATAATAATAATAATAATAATAACAGCAGCAGCAGTAGTAATTGCAATAATAATAATAAGAAGAGGAAGAAGAAGAACAGTAATAGTAGTAGTACCAGTAGTAATAGTAGTTGTTGTTGTAGTTGTAGTAGTAGTAGTAGTAATAGTAATAACAGATATAATAGCAATAATAGTAATAATAATAATAATAATAATAATAATAATAATAGTAATAATAATTATAATAATATTAATAATCAGTGATAAAATTAACAAGAAAAAGAACAACAAAAATAACAACAGCAATAAAAACAACAATAATATTAATAACAACAAAAACTGACTCATAACCATAGCACTGGCATCCTTTATAACAACCCCCCCACACACACACACACAAATCAACTCGGTTACTTCTACAATCACAATCACCAAATTAATTAATCCACATTTGAGAGTCCATGTTGTAACAGCGTCAGGAGTGCCCCGGCGTCAGCTCTGTGTCAGCGAAAACCTCGAGTCCTGTGCAGCGTCAGGAGAGTCAGCAGTCCACTTCGATATCAGTCGTAGTGGCAATGTAACCTTAATAAGTCACGTCTATGGTCGTGGAAGCTCTGAAGTAGCTTTATTTTATTTTGTTAGTTTGTTTGTTATGTTGTTGTTGTTGTTCCTCAGCGGTTGTGGATTTTTTTTTATACGGAACGACTACTAGATTTTTAACGACTAAGGTGTTCACTTTAACGACACTGTTGGTGAGAACGACTCGACCCCTACTACAATGCACTTTAACGAGGTATGTTCATTGAGAAAAGTTTAGGATAAATATACATTAACGACTACACCTCCCCTGAGCCTTGTCCCCCCCCGACCCTCCCCCCTTATCCCTCTCCCTTCACCCCTCTTCCCCTCTACCCTTACCTCATTCCCCCCGTACCTTTCCCCACCTCTATCCCACCTCCTCTCACCCGTAACCTCTCTCTCCTCATCCCTATCCTATCTCCCCTCACCCCTTTCACCTCTCTCCCCTCACCCCTTCCACCTCTCTCCCCTCACCCCTTTCATCTCTCTCCCCTCACCTCTCTCCCCTCACCCCTTTCCCCCTCATCCCATCACCATTTTCCCACCACCATTTTTCCCTCACCCCTTTCACCCCTCCTCCCTCCACTCTCACCCCTCACCCCTCACCCCCCTACGATACAGCAGCTACTCCGGATCACATTACCGGGGCGACACACGCTGGTGCTCACGGACTCAAATAAACGCGCGTGTGCACATGCCAGTACGACTCTCACACACAGATGTACACGCACAAGAACATGCTCACATGTCCGTGCGCGCGTGCGTGTCACACACACACACACACACACACACACACACACACACACACACACACACACACACACACACACACACACACACACACACACACACACACACACACACACACACACACACACACACACACACACACACACACACACACACACACACACACACACACACGAGAAACGTTGCCTACAAGGTCGACGACCCGCTGGCAGAGTCGTCCTAAACACACACGTAAAAATAAGGACTAATTTTCAAAACGACACGGGGACTGGGTCGTGCAGCTTACCCCCCTTAGAACACACACGACTCTAGAACGACCTAAGGAATAGAACGACATAAACAAGGCACTTACCGGAAGAGAGACGGAGGGGAGATCGCCAATAACTGAGGGGAATAGAGAGAGAAAGGAGAGAGGGAGAGAGAGACACACACACACACGAACACTTGAAGACGGAGGGCCAGTAGGGCCGTGAAGGTTCGCCCTCACCCCACGGCGGCAGCAGCCACACTGATTCAATTGATCAGCGAGACACGGACAGAACCACTACCACGCCACCTCGACTCTCTCTCTCTCTCGCTCTCTCTCTCTCTCTCTCTCTCTCTTTCTCCCTTCTCTCTGTCTTTGTCTCCCCTCTTTCTCTATTTTCTTATCGTTTTATTTTATCCTCTTTCTATCTCTCTCTTCTCTTTTACTCTCCTC
>NC_051398.1:46902586-46910086 GCF_015228065.2 Penaeus monodon
TACATCTCATTTTCTCTTTCAATAAAAAAATACTGACTCATTAAATTATTAAATATATATGCATATCATCCCACAGGAATACGTGACCATACCTAACTAAATTGAAAATCAATTTGGTAAAATTTCATGTGAAGAAAATATTGTTTTTAAGTTTAAAAAATAAGTGCAGTGAAATCAACAATAATTGAATTACTGGAGAAGAAAGGTGCTTATCAAGATAAGCTTATGAGTCACAGCCGTAGTTTGTTTAAATATGCTTGCATTTTATTAATATATTTAAGTGCGCGCGTATGTGTAATGCACACACACACACACACACAAATATATATATATATATATATATATATATATATATATATATAACAAAAAAAAAAAAAAAAGAGAGAGAGAGGGGGTGAGAGAGAGGGGGGAAAAAGGGGAAGAGAAAGGAGAGAGAGGGGGGGGGGGAAAAAAATGAGAGAGAGAGGGGGGGGGAGAAGGGAGGAAAAAGGAGAAAAAAGCGAGAGGAGGGGAGAGAGAGAGAGAGAGAGGAAATAGGAAAAAAAAAGAAGAAAAAGGGGAAGAAGAAAAAAATAGATAATAGATAGAAGATAGATAGATAGTAGAAGAAGAAAAGATAAAGATTAAAAGAGAGAGAGAGAGATAAATATAGATAAGATAGACAGATAGAGTAAGTATACAAAATTTATTTATTTATATATTATATAATATATATATATATATTAATATATATATATATATATATTTATATATTTATGTATGCTTTTTATTCATTTTATCTAATCATCTATCTATCATCTATCTATTAAATATTTTTATATATTTTATAATATATATATTATATATATATATATTTTATAAATATATGTGTTGTGTGTGTGTGGTGTGTGTGTGTGTGTGTTGTGTGTTGTTGTGTGTGTTGTGTGTGTTTTTGGTGTGTGTGTGTGTGTGTGTGTGTGTGTGTGTGTGGTTGGGGTTTTGTATTGGTGTGTGTAGGGGTTTGTGTAGTGTATTTTTGGTGTGTGGATATACTGAATACTGTATAAGGTATAAACTGATAGAGATAAAAACAGACAGACAAAATATTATTCATGTGCATATGAACAGGTGGATATTTGCATGTGTACAAGCGCTTGCGTAAGCATTTTGCGGTGGGCGTACGTATCACAAGTGACCAGGAAAACTAGTAATATAAATTCAAATGCCTTCGCAAGCTTTACTTAGGCGATTTACAAAAAAAAAAATTAGATACTTATAAGCTAATGTAAAGAAAAAAGGGGTAAGCGTTACAGTTTTGTCTTTAAAAATTCCCCAAAAAAAGAACATTTTAAAATATATTTTCCTCTCTCGCTAACTCTCATCATATAACATTAAAAAATATATTTATTGGCAACGAGGCACAAACACCATAACGAATTACAAATAAACAACCCAACAATCATAATAAAAACGTTAACTCAACGGTTTTTTTTCTTTCTTTCTTTTTTCTTTTTCTTTTTTGAAAATGTCTCTGTTTGAAACCCTGACCTCATAGCCTTTCAGGTGACCGCTTCTGAATAGGCAGCGATTTCGAACAAAGGAAGGTTACGGTATATGGGAAAGGATTAGGATCAGGATTAGGATTAGGGGCTTAAGATCAGGGGATTAAATACCAGGTAAAGTTTGGTTCATGTAATGTAATGTGGACAGGTGTTGAGATACCTGCGATTGTGTGCGCCATGAGAGAGGGATTTTGATGGAAATGAATAATTGCTTGTGTTAATAGGTTGTGTGTGTGTTGTGTTGTGTGTGTGTGTGTGTGTGTGTGTGTGTGTGTGTGTGTGTGTGTGTGTGTGGTGTGTGTGTGTGTTGTGTGTGTGTGTGTGTGTGTGTGTGGGGGTGTGTGTGTGTGTGTGGTGTGTGTCAAAAAATTTTCGATACCTAGCGAGCCACGGCGATTTAGTCTGAAAGATGGTTTTCTTTTTAGTTCATGCAGATTTTTTTTTAAACCCTTTTTTTGTACGATGAAAAAAAAGGTTAAACGTAGTTTCCCCCGGTACAATATATTTTTGCTTTTTTTACCAGTTTTTAAAAAAAAGACAGCAATACGTGAATACATAGAAGTAAATAATGTAGGAAAAAGGTTTTGTTGAGTTTACCTAACTAGTACTAAATTGACCATTAATAGAAAAACGTAAATGTTTAATGCCTTTAAGTATATGAAAAATATTTACCCGACGAAACAACAATTATAGTACAAAACTTTTGGGAATTTTTTTGTGTAAATATCCCCTTCTTACTTTTATTATGCATATATGAATACAATAGTATGTCGTAAAGTCTTATGAATGAAATCGGAATGCATACTAGAAATACATTCAAATAGAAAATACAACTGTGAGTAAATCTATGTCAGCCAAATATTACAGTTTGGACCATACATTATGACAGTTTCGCTAAAATATATAAATGGTGGTCAAAGCACATGGACTAAACATTGCAAGTTGATAAAAAAAAAAAAAATTGCATTTCCCGCGATTCAAAAAACGTACAAATTGGCGAATATGACGTCACGGAAAGCGTAAGAAGTTGCCAGGTAGCCAAATAAATATACTGCCTGAACTTTCTTATTTTCACTTTTATTCGAGAAAATCTTCCACGGACAAGATTTTATAGATGAAAACAAATCTTCTTTCTATTTCGGTCTCATCTTTCTAAAATGTGTGGTGTGTATGTAAAAGGAATAGAACATTAAATAATGGTAACTGACAACATGACCCCATATATGACACAGATTATGTCCGAAATGCCTACGGGATCACAATTCAACATACTACACCCTCAATATCCATACCCAAAACTCAAAACAGCACAACACTAAACCCAAACAACACGAAGAACCCATCTCGCTCAAATAAATCTCTAATCATCCCTCCATCTCAATGAAATAAGCCAGAGAAGTGAGCGGCGCCGCGGTGCGCATGCGCGGCCTCTCACAGCTGAGAGTTGAGCGTCTGGCGGAAGAACCCGAGCGGAGGGACGTCCATGGCTTATTTTTCTCGCTTTTTGCGCGATGTGACTCGTTCCGGATCCCTTTCCTTTACTACCGCAGCGCAGGAGTTAGAGAGGTGAGCGTCCCGTCGGCGATCGGGGTTAGTTATCGAGGGAGAGAGGGTGAAATGGGCCTAAATGAGGGTGGAAGGATTTTACTATGCTTTCGGGGGATTCAATTTTGAAAATCTCACGTAGGATTTCGAGCAGTTAAGCCCGTCTCGTGGGCAGAGCTCTCTCCTTTGCCCATTTCCCGAGACTGAGGTGTGTGTCGCATCGTTCTGGCGGCATTTGACCCCGGAATTTACCCGAAAAGACCGTAAAAAAGAGACACAACCAAAAGACAGAATTCTTTTCACACTTTACATACCAAAGTGTTGCATTTCGTGTGCTTTTCTCTCCCGGTTTTTCTCTCTCCTTCCTCGAGATTTCGCGCTGTGTGGGAAGAGGGGAAGCGAGAAAGAAGAGATAAGGCGAGGCAGGAGATATATTTACGAATAGATTTCCCCAGTGAGAGAAAATGTTTCCATAGACCATATATAGGCCTACCTTCCCCCTCCCACCCAAAAATTATATATATTTTTTCGTAGATTTTACCAAATGTGTTCGTAATCTCTCTTCACGCAATGAAAGAACAGCTCTGTAACTTAGTTTTGTAAGCATTTTTTCCCATATGATTTTTATAATTAGTTTCTGTAGTATGTTAGAGACAGCCTTAGTTAATGCCATTGTTTGATGTATGTTGATGTAGAAGTATAACAGTAGTGAGGTTGTAGAAGAGATTTGTTGGATATTTAGCAATAGGATTTGTAGGATACCTATATATACTCTACATGTTGTGGTGACTGTGTTGTTTATAGGACATTTTTGTTATTGTTATAGCAAAAGGTGGTAGGGAATTGAATGTAGAAAACACCTTTGTAAAGGATTTGTAGGTGATTGGTGGAAAGTTAGAGAGAGAGATAGATAGATAGAGAGAGGGAAGGGGGGGATAGGTAGATAAATGAATAATGAGGGAAAGAAGAAACAGAATTCCATAAGAGAGGAGCTTCCCCCATTATGAAGGCTGACTGGATCTCTGTGGCAAATGGGGGAAGTTGTGTATTCCAATGAACTTCCTATTTGCTTAACAAAAAGAAGCCTGTAGTCTGGTTACTGAAGGAATTTGATAAGATTCCTAGCAAGAATAATGGTATATTGGCCTGATTTTTGGTGATATTTTATTTTTTTGGGTGTCATAAGTCCACTCAGAGGAACATATTGTTGAAACATGCATTTATGAATTTAATGGTGTAGGTGCTCTTTCAATGGGAATAGTGTACAAGATTGAGTGAGGATATAGTGCATTCTCTCTCTTCTCCTCACCCCTCTCTCTTTTCTCTCTTCCTCTCCTTTAGTATCTGTCTCAGTCATTCATTCCCTTCAATCCACCAGTCTCTTTGGCTCACTTGCCCATTCATTCACAAAGTGAAATTCATATCTGTCTTCAGATGATATATTTATGCATGTTTTGTAGTTGTTAAGTATCTTGGGTCTACAGTTACCTTTGATTTTATGTAGGTTTATGTGAAATCCATGCTAATGGTATTATATGAGCTACATAAGGCATATATATGTGTTGTAGTGATAAATATCATGCCTATATTAGTATACATGTGTATATACATGAGAGACATACAGGTACATACATTTAGACACCTGTTTTGCTAGAAGTAGGTGATGGAAATGCTATTGGCATTGTATATAAGTACATGTGCAGTTAACCTACATTATGTAGGTCGCGAGATTTATGTCTGTGGTTTTTTTACTGTTGTAAGGAAAACTGGGCAGAAAATTGAAGCTGGGGTTGAAAAGTTTACATGAAATAAGGATGATTTTAGTGAGTTTTCCTTGTTTGATAAATCAGACAGTAGAATTAGTGGCTCTTGTGTTTGGTCTGAATTTTATTTTGTCTGGGGTTAGAGCTACAAGCTGTACCTCTGGTGTATTTTAAGTATGGTACATGAGCTGAAGAGGGACAAAAGATTTTTGAATAATTCTTGTTTTGAGTGTATGGAGCAAGTTATTTTGGGACTGGAATTTGGTTCTAATATTGCAGTGTATTGCAGTTCAGGCTAAGTAAAAGTTTTACCTTTTTATTATTGCTAGAAGTGGGAATATGCATTAATGTATTTTTCACAATTATAGACAAATGTATGCATATGAGTATCTACATACACATGTGCATGCA
The DNA here is from genome assembly GCF_015228065.2 of Penaeus monodon. NCBI lineage: Eukaryota > Metazoa > Arthropoda > Malacostraca > Decapoda > Penaeidae > Penaeus > Penaeus monodon. The sequence continues at coordinate 46,907,847 of NC_051398.1, forward strand.
TACTTGCTTGCTCTCTCACACACACACACAAACACACTCACTCTCACTCACTCACTCTCACTCACTCACTCACTCACTCACTCACTCACTCACACACTCACGCACAACACACACAACACACACACACACACACACACACACACACACACAATACACACACACACACACACACACACACATATACACACTCACTCTCACTCACTCACTCACTCACTCACTCACTCACTCTCACTCACTCACTCACTCACTCACTCACTCACACTCACTCACTCACTCACTCACTCACTCACTCACTCACTCACTCACTCACTCACTCACTCACTCACTCACTCACTCACTCACTCACTCTCACTCACTCACACACTCACGCACACACACACACACACACACACACACACACACACACACACACACACACACACACACATACACATACACATAAAAGCATGTAAAACAGGTGCTTTAGTAAAATTGCATTTGATACTTTCTTTAGGTGTGCAAACATTGTTTACTTTCCAACACTTTCTTGTGTTAATTAGGATCTGACTTATTCTGCAAGAACTGTATGCATAGTTTGTATTAATTATTTTTCATAGTTTGTATTAATTATTTTTATTTTGTTAGAGTTCTCACAAGGGTCTGTCCAACATAAGTACCCATTTAGGTCATATACATACATGCATAATTGAATATTACTCTCAATATTGTTGGCCTTTCCCCTTAGGAATTCAAATAGCAATATATGACCGTGTTACTGTTTGAACTGCTCATCCTAATTTTATTGGTCTACTCCAATGACTGGGAAAGAAGCCGTCCGCAGTAGGTGGAGAAAGCTTCATGAATTATGCCCTGGGTAGAGAGCAAGGAATGGATGAACAGAAGGTGACACGATGAACATTGGTGATCACTGCTAATAGACCCATGTTACATGACCTGAACGTAAAGGAGTCATTAACAAGACACACACACTCACACTCACAAACAGAGTCACAAACATATACTCACATATATGCATATTGTTAGCTTATCTGGCAGAATTAGATATAAATTTTGTGCATAAAAAATTGGTCTCATATTCAACAGCAAGAGAGAAATAGGAGAAAAAGATAAGTTCTTTTATCCCTTTTGTGACCAAAACAAGAATTTAATACACTTTAAAAAACAATTAACAGTTAGAATTCCAGGGTGTGTATCTTCAGTGTAGATTGTATCTCATTTGTATGATCCAGGTGCTTGCAATTTACCAGTATTACAGGATCTTACTATGTTAATAATGTCTATTATGCACAATAACAGATTCACAAGCTCCCAATAATGAATCTGTTTACTGGGAAACAACCCTTTTAATGGCCTTTTCCTTTGGTATTACAGAGTATAGGATACCATGGCAGGAAGAGGAGGCTTGATGACTTCAGGAGGAGGGGGCTCTGGCTCAGCAGGAGACCCAAGCAACCAGCCCATGGACCTGGCACAGAAGACAGTCGCTAGGTCACTAGAATCGGTGAGTTGGAGTTGCTTCGTTGGGTGGGCAGGTTTAGTTTTGTGATGGTTGGTTTATTTTCACTTTTGTTTCGGGTCTTATTTTATATCTCTCTCCACCCCCTCCCCCTCAGAATCTCTCCATTAGTATCATACTTACCAATATTCACAAGACTTGAAATCATAAGTGAGGTGCTGGTATTTCAGGGAGGCATAGTCAAGAGTGGAGGAACCACTCTCGTCCACTACACAACGGGGGTTCAGCAGATCCTCACTACAAGTGGAACGACAGCACATGTAGTCACTGCCAAGCCTAGTAAGTTGTGGTTCAGTTTTAGTTGTTGATATTTCAAGTATCCTTGTGCATTTTTTTTATATATTTGTTTATAATTTATTGCATAGAGTTAGTACCAAACTTCAGTTTATTCTTCTCTCCCTGTCCAGTTGGCAGGACAGAGAGCATGGGAGTGGCAGGGCAGACAGTGACCCTTGTATCACGCCCTTCTGCCCCCCCATCAGCTCTCAACCTAGCATCACAGGGCCCAGGAGGAGGCAGTGGTGGTCCTTCACTGAGGACTGTGTCACACACCCCAGGGGGAACCACCACCAGCACAGTGGTCACTTCAGCGTCCACCTACCACATCCCACGTGGAGCGGCTGCTGTGGCCAACATCGCAGCCCCAAGGTCCCAGACAGTGGCTACACCCATCATGAGGACCACTGCGCAGCCCATTGGCCAACCAGGCTCCAATGTCCCTGGG
>NC_051398.1:46915086-46941602 GCF_015228065.2 Penaeus monodon
CTCAAACCACAGGACACCCCTCAAAGCCGCCAAGAATCTCACGGCCGCTCTGTGCCTCCCCATGCCCTCACCACCCTCCCCCAAACGCCCAGACTCCAGAGGGAATGGGAATGCATCGTCAGGCTCGACAACCATCTCAGCCAATTCCTCTCCTGGTAGGTAGCATTCGTTTGTCCCTGTGTGGCATTTGCTCTCTGTCAGAATTTTTCTTATCTTTTTGTTTATTTCTAGTTTTTCTTTTCCATCCTTGCTGTCTCCTCCCTCTTCCCCTACTCTTTTCTCCCTTCCTCCCCTTCTCATTGAAATCTGTTAATTGTTAGATAAGTGCAGATGAATTGCAGTGGTCATCAACAAACGTGTTTGCTTGCTTCCTTCTTTGCTGGTTTATCAAGCTTTGAGAATTACCTGCTTTGAAAAATAGAATGGTCAGGACAGAGTTCTTACCTGTTACCAAACAACTGGTTGTTAGTGTGTGGATTGATTAACAGATGCTTCATTGCTGATCTTTAGTGAAATGAATTAGACATTACTGATAATACAGCATAATGTTCATTTGTTTTTCATTATTTTATTTTTATTTATACATCAGTGCATTTATTCTTTACTTGTTTGTAGTCTTGGTGAGTATGGTGGGAATATCTAGGCTAAAAATGCAATTGAAATTGCTTGCATGTGGTAATAAAACATGATGCCTCGTGTCTCATTTCTCTTCTGGCTTTGGGGCCAAGGAGCTGATCTTTGTTTACGATTATTGTTTTTTCTTTATGTTTTGATCTGTTCTCTATTCTCTTCACTTCTTTTTCTCACTTTTTGCTCCTCCTTTCCCATCCATCCCTTTGAGACAGTGAACTTATGAATTCCATGCATGTATATAGCCATACAGCAATTGATTGTCTTTATTTTTGTGCTTTGTTTAACATTGGATGTGGAAAATGTTTAATTGCATCTGCCATGTTAATTACTGATGTTTGGGCTTGCAATTAATGGTATGCTGTGGCTTCTTTAATGCCTCTCTGTGTATGGGTGTGGAGAATATCATTTATGGGGGGTGAGCTACCTGCAGTGTGATGGCACTCATACTAGCTAGAACCTTGCCTGCTTTTGTACTGTGAGCCGTGTGGTACTAACTGTGGCCATTCTTGTGCTCTGAAGACTCATCCTTATCAGGGCTGCAAATTGAGGAGCTGGATGGCAGCAGTGGAGGCGCCGCCACAGGGAACAGCGCAGAGTTGCGGACACCCCCCAGCATCAAGCAGGAGCCCCCCGAGGACGCCACGGTGGTCCTCCCTCGCCAGCCTGTGCTCTGCTCCATGAGCGAGACTTCGGCTGGCCTCACCACCGGCATTGTCACCACCACACTCAACGTGCCGCAGCCCCACCTCTCTGTCACAGGCATGCACGGGGCCTCACAGGCGTTGGCTGATGGCCTCTCACCCAGGAAGAAGCCCAGAAAGCAGCAGCTGTGAGTATCTTGATGTTCTTGTCATTTCTTTTGCCTCCTAAACACAAAAGGGAAATACAGCATCTGTTGTCTGTAACCAAACATAGGAAATTGTTGATGTAGTGATAAGTCTGAATGCTTTTCTTAAAAATGAATCATCATCATTATCATCATTTAGAACTGTTAGAATTAACCCTTGTATTCCATATGTGTGTGGGTGGCTGGAGGAGTAACCTTTTGTATGTGTGCATATGTGTAGATGTTTGTTTATATATTTATGTTGTTATTTGATAATTTTTTCATTTTACTATAGAAGAAGGTGCTCTTTGTGGATAGGAGTTCAGGTAGTTTCATAAGATACCCTATCCTTTTGCTAATAACATTTGTTCTCTTTTATGTCTAGTCAAAGTGAATTGAAAAGGAGTATTCTACAATACATATTATTTAAAACTAGAATTGAAAACTAAAAAATAGAAAAGGATAGCTTGTCTGGAGTATAAAAAATGATGCTTAAGATATTATTAGAATTTGAGATTTAAATTTCTTAATTCTGATAATTCTGATAGCAAAATATTTTGCTTTGAATGACTATTTTCAGAATTATTTGGAAATGTTTGGGAGTTGTATCATGCAAAACGTCATGATAATTGATGTGTAAGTGAAGTAGAATTTGAAAAATGACTAGCAGTTTGTCATATTTTGAAGAAAAAAAGAAGAAGAAGAAGAAAAAAAGCCCAAGAAAATGGTTACAGCAACAATACATCAATCAAAATAATGTAATCAGGGACTTCATTGTGTGCTTAGGAAACTCTGCATACTAGGAAAATATAGGAAAAGGTGGAAGAGGAGTGAAAGTTTTTTTAACATTAAGATTTTTTAAAATTTTCTATTCCTAAATGTTCACTTTCCTGCAGGACTGGGAACGAGCTTCAGGAGGCGCGGTCCAGCGAGGATGACCTTGACCATCCGCCGGTAAAGAAGACGAAGAGAGAGATCGCAGAGGACAATCACGGTCAGTTTGCTTCTGTGAAATCGGTATATCTGAGAACCTTTTTATTTATATAGTTTTCTGGTGGTATTAAGGCTTGGAATATACTATGAGGTTTTCCCACGGAATAGTGTAGAGCCTGTGTCTTGTTACAGACCTGGAAGGAAGCGAAGACGAGGGCGGGGGATGGTCTGAGCCAGGTGGGGGCAGCAGTGGAGGGAGCTATGGGGGGAGTGGAGGGGGCTTAGGGGGAGCCAGTGCCAGTAGTGCCGTCAACGCCACCGTCGTCATAACGAACCGCCCCACCATGTCCCTCCTGAGCAGTTTCCGACAGACGTGGAAGCCGAGGCACAACCACTTTGTGCGCCACACGGATGTCAAGCCCAAGGACGAGAGGAGATTGACTGTCAATGAAATAGCCAACCAGAAGATGGCTCTGCAGCGGGTCAATGGATGGAAGGTGAGTCGGTGGTATTTCTTGGCCTCTTTGTGGCCATTAATTTTAAAAGAGATTGTGGAAGTTGGGAAAGACAAACGTGATCTTTAGTCCTCTATAAAGCAGTATTTAGATTTAGATTTTTCTTAGTACTTTGAAGAGCAGCTTCTGTTCTAAATAAATTGAACCTCTTTTCCAGTTTGGTCTTTCTCTGTCTCTGAGCATTTGATTTGTGGTTGTTTCAGAAGTTTTATTTTTATTTTATTTTATTTATTTATTTATTTTTATTTGTTTATTTATTTTTTTGTAGGTTGTTCACCTCTCAGGGCAAGTGGATGACCTTGTAGAGCTCGAGTCTGATGTGGTTGACCGTCTGCATTTGCTGCTCACGTCCTTGGAGAAGAGAACGCATGGCAGAAAGCCATACAAGGTATTGTTTGCTGGCCTCTCATCTTTGTTGACATGGTCTTTGTGTGATAAGATTTATTATCTCTAAAATTATATCTAAAAATTACCTTGGACAGAAGTGTAAGACACAACTAACCAGTACATAAGAAAACGTATTTTGTTAACCTTTTGGATCCAGGTGTTTCACTGCCCATATGCCACTAAAAATACAGGCACTAAGCTTACTTGAGTGGGCATTGTCACTGATATTTTGTTTATAGGCCAGGCGCACACAAACACTCGTCTGTTGTTGACTCTTTGACTCCCCTTTGCTATGTTGTTCCTCATTTTTAACTTTTTTGACATTTTCCAATGTCTAGATTTGTCATTTGATATGTATCCAGATGGTAATAGACTCTTCCCTGCACATATGCCACATCATTTCACTAGGTAGTCTATAACTCAGTGCAATAATGATAACAATAATTAACATTTTGTTGTCTTTTTTTCTGTAATACAACCTGCACCACTCATCAAGGGGGAGACAGGAATAGGATCAGTATCCTCCCTGAAGCCAGTGCCCTTCCAGTCATGGCACATGGATGGTACATTCCACACTCTTTTGCCAATAGGAGTAATGCCCTAAATACCCACTAAGTCTAATTATCCTCCAAGAGCTTTGTGCACTCATGGAGTCATTCCTGTCACCCTGGCCCCTAGCCAAAATTTTCCATGACAGTATTGTTCACTTCACCTGTCATGCAGCCAAATTTTTTCATGACATGATGGTCACATCATCTGGGTCCAAGGGGTTAGGTAAGATTAGATTTAATGTTCTTTCTTCTTTCCAGGACTTTGATAAAGACATCAATAGGTTGTCAGAGCTAGTCAAGGCCAACATCCAGAGATCCAAGATTATAAAGGACCAGATGACTGAGGCAAGAACACAGATGGAAAAGCTTTTTGAGCACAAGGGCAAGATTGTGGAGATCATGACAAAGTACAGTAGCAAGCGCAGTGTTCGTAAGAAGGAAAAGAGTTGAAGTCTTTCTGTAGGGGAGAGAAGTTGCATTGGGCTTTTTTGCTTTTAAAGCTGCCAAAGTGTTGTATTAAAGACAAAGGGCTTTATATATATTTTTCCAGATTCCCCCGGTCAATAAACAGCAGACATGGTCTTGTCCATTCACGTGCCAGGCATAAAGTGTGAATGCTGATAATTAACAAAAGTTGCAGGCTTCAGCTCAAAGTTGAATTCAGATGGAAATCCTTGTCAAACTATATAGATATGTACAAAGTATTATCATCATTATGATTAGTTTTTTACACCAGTGACTTTTTTTCTTTTTCTTTTTCTTTTTGCCTTTTTGTTAATGGACAACTTCTCACCATCATTCAAAATACATCTTATTTGTCATTGTGGATTACTGTTGTGGCCAAAGGCTACTTCTTCCAACTCAAGTACAATTTTATTTGTATACTCCAAGCAGAAATTTATTGTTTACAGTGCAAACCTGTAGCTTAAGGCTTAGATATAAGTGATCAGTGATATGTTATTTGTATTAAATATAAAATTTTATTATAACAAAGTTATATGTTATTCCTCGATAGTTTTAATTGGAACACAGTGATATGTACAGTATTCATAGACTGACTGTGAATCATTAAGCCTACCCAGGAATAGTCACTTCATTTATGTCAGTGGATGAAGTATCCTAAATATTTTTTTTTGCATAAGTTTTAACATGTAAGAATACTGACCTGACAGAAAAGCATTAAGTTAGCATTGCAAACTTCAGAGTAGACATATTCTTTTAAGCAGTATGTTTTATTTTGTCCGTGCCAATGATGAAATAGGCGATGAGACTTTGTATACAGACAAGTTATTATTACCTTGTCAGTTGCCCCAGAACTTTGCTTGGGTAAAACTAGAAGGTAATGTTTAAATGTAAAGACATATTGTTCTATAAAATCACATACATTGTACAAAGGAAAAGCAATATAATAAAATCTGAAATCTTACCTCCTTTATCTTACTCTCATTTATCATCATCATCATCAAGGGGCTAACGCCAACGGGGGCGCATGGCTGCATCCACCCTTTGCTTCCAGCCACGAGGATCCCTCGAGGCAAGTCTCCAGGCAGGCACATGGCCCATCTGTAATTCTTCGCGACAGGTCTCATCGAGCTGCCCAAGCCGTGATCTCCTAGGTCGTCCTACAGGTCTCCTCCACCCAGGGTTGTCTCGCAGGGAGACAACCTGATGGGCAGGGTCGTCCATGGGGAAGCGAGCTAGGTGGCCATATAGCCTGAGTTGGCGATCCCGGATTATGCAAGTAACAGGTCCCATGCCAGTCTCACGGTGTAACCGCCGGTTGGACACGTGGTCCTGCCAACTGTACCCCATGATCCGGCGAAGGGACTTGTTACAAAAGGCATCAAGGCGAGATTCCAAGACACTGGATAGCGTCCAGGTTTCACTTCCATAGAGCAAAACTGGCAGTATCAAGGTCTTGTAAGACACGCAGCTTGGTCCTTCTGCATAGGTACCGACACCTCCAAATGCTCTTCTTGATCGAGTTCATGGCTCCTGTTGCCAGACCAATCCGTTTACTGACTTCCTGGTCTGACAACCCAGAAATATGGACTACGCTACCAAGGTATGTAAAACTTTCTGTGACTTCAACGTCCTCGCCGCAAGCATGGATCAACTGAACGGGTTCCCCTAACAGGCCCCCAAAGTCCTGAATCTTGGTCTTGGTCCAGGAGACCTCTAAGCCTAGGGGCTTCACCTCATTGCTAAATGCATCAAGAGCTGCCACAAGTGACTCCAAGGACTCAGATAGGATGGCAACATCGTCGGCAAAGTCAAGGTCTGAGACCTTAATATTGCCTAGTGTCGCTCCACACTGACTTTGGCTAGTAGCTCTGCCCAGTCCATACAAGTGTTGAAAAGTGTTGGTGCAAGGACACAGCCTTGCCTCACCCCTGAATTAACAGGGAAGAAGTTTGACATACCCCCACCACACTTTACAGTACTTTCAGTACCAGTATAGAGGCTTGCTATCAGGTCAATCATCTGTGACGGAATTCCCGAGCCTCAGGATCTCCCATAGCGATTCCCAATGCACTGAGTCAAACGCCTTCTTGAGGTCAATGTAGGCTGCGAGCAACCCACGACCAAACTCATAACGGCATTCCACAATTACTCGAAGCGCTAGTATATGGTCTATTGTGGACTTGCCAGGAGTAAATCCAGACTGCTCCGGTCTCTGGTGCCTCAGTAGGTGGTTGCGGATCCGTTTCAGAAGAATGTGGGCGAGAACCTTGCCTGGTATGCTGAGCAGTGTAATGCCATGGTAGTTGCTACAATCCCAACGATCCCCTTTCCCCTTCCAGAGAGGGATGACCACGCCCCTCAGCAGGTCGGGGAATGGTACCAGACTGCCAAATGGCAGTCAGGACTGTATGCAGGCCCCGAGCCATAGGTTCATCCCCAGCCTTTAGCAGTTCAGCAGGGATATCACATATGCCTGCAGCTTTCCCACTCTTCAGCTTGGAAATCGCCAGCCTAACTCTGTTAGGGTAGGAGGTTCCTCGCTGATGGGTGAGTCCGGCACAGGCACTGCGACATCGCTTGCATCCAAGCTAACCGCTGGAGGGTCCCCCTGGTACAACTGTTCAAAATACTCAGCCCAACGTTCACGAACCCCAACATAATCTGAGATGATCCGTCCATCCGCTGATCAGACTGCAGTCATCTGTGAGGAGGGCTTAGGGTTCAGTTTTCTCAGGGCTTGGTAGGCAGGGCGAAGGTCATTTACCAAGAAATGGCCTTCGACTGTTCCTTGTCCCTTCTCAGCAGTGTCCGAGCCCTATGCACCATGGAACAACGCAAGACTTGATTCCCATTCAGCCGAGCCTTGCCTCTAATGTCTCCAGGGAGATGGAATTCTGCCTTGTCCTTGGGCGTACGCCAATGAACTCCTGAGCTGCTTCAAATGTTACGCTCTTGAAGAACTCCCACAGAGCAACTGGGTCCGTCAGGTTATTGGGTTCTGGGAATCGGTCAGAGACTGCCATGGCGAACCCACGGGCACACTCCTCCTCCCTTAGTCTGTCCAAGTGAAACACCTTAGGGTGGCCACTGGAGGGACGGGGAGTTTTGAAGTGGACCCGCAGGGTAGCCACAAGCAGCCTATGGTCGGTGCCACAGAACTCGGCACTCCGGTAAACCCTGCAGTTCTGGAGGATCCTCCATCGCGTGCTAACAAGAATGTGGTCGATCTCCTTGGCCACTGTATCCGTATCGCTGTACCAAGTCCAGCGATGCGGGTTGGAGCGCTGGTACCAGAAGCCAGAGATCCTCATTTTCTGGGACCTAGCAAAGTCCCGGAGAAGGAGGCTATTCTCGCTGCTGGGATCAGCTCCCAAGCCATGGGAGCCGACAGACATCTCATAGCCAGCTCGGTCACAGCCGGATACCGCATTGAAGTCACCCAGAACAATGCGAATATCTCGCCGGGGGCAATCGTCTGCCACAGATGCGAGTTTGGCGTAGAACGCCTCTTTCACATCGATTTTATATACATCGGTAGGAGCGTATACAGCAATAAGAGACAAGAAGCCAAAAGTATGCTTCAGTCTCATTTATGAAGTGATCATTTGTAAGATTTAGAGTTATTGAAAATCAGGTCCATCTAAATTATATCTATAAAAACACTCATCCTCACTCACTTTACTTTATAAATACAATCATAAAGTCATGTGCTGCATTTATCCAATCTATTTTTTCATATAAAGGTAGATAATAAATTTGTACAATTCAATAACATTAGAATATTCACTACTGTGTTGTGCTACAAGACCTTAGATGTGTAGCACATTTATTTTCTTAACAATTCACTGCTGTGTAAGTCAATATGTACACTTTGAAGGCCAGACAGAAAGGCAAGGAAATTTTAGAAGGCGTATGTAGTTCTTGATTTATAGTTTCGAGTAGCATAGGACTGATAAAAGTTTGCAGACCACTGCAACACAAGAAAAGCTGTCTGTCTTCATTCTTTTATATGGATTTTATTTTAGCTTTTTTCCCATGTTTCATCAGATGTATCATGTTAAAATATGGGTTTGCTTCCTACCTTTTGGTTGTTATTTTAAATGTCTATAATAACCATTAATTAAATTACCACTTAATATTATTATTAACATGACCAATTTTCATAGTAATTATCAATATTTCTTACTATCATCTGCACTTTTTTGCTGGGTGTCCAGCCATGTTGGAATCCCTGGCAATGAACTAGCAGACACTCTAGCAAGGTACGCCGATATGTCCACATCACACCAACCACGTTTTTCACGTATTCCAGTCATGGATTATTACCCCCACTTTAAGACCTTCTTGTATAACAGATGGCAATCTTTCTAGTCAAGTGTCTGCAGTAATAAGTTAGGTACTGTAAAACTATCAATCTCCTTCTGGTCAGCTCCATTTCGCCAGAACAGGTGTTGGGAGACAGCTCTTGCCGTTTACGTATTGGCCTCACCAGTCTAACACATTCCTATCTGATGTCACATTCTGATCCACCCCTATGTTCCCTATGTAATGTCCCTCTTTCGGTTCCACACATTCAGTTGTCCTGTCTACACTTTGATGCAGCCTTTACCTCTGCTTTCCCTCACCTATCCTCCCTGCACTGACCTCCCAACATGTCAGACATCCTTACAGAATCTCTCATTTTCTGCTTTGACAACCTGTTCTCCTTCCTCAGATGCATACACTTGATCCAACCTCCTTACCTAACCCTACCTTAACTCATTCACTCAGCAACTCCTTTACCCATCTTTAACCTTTTTAATATTAATCTGAATAGCTGACGTATAGTAATAACTACCCTTCACTACCCTGTACTGTACCTTCCTATAGTGCTGCATGACCTAAGATGCCTAGCACATTTATTTTGCTTTTAACCATTACCTGCACTTTTGTAAGATCAGTGATTCTGTCTGATCAATCTATGCATGTCCTACGGATTGTTATTTTCCTTCATGCATGTTCTTTTCTTTTGGGAAGATTGACTGTATAATACCAAATATATCTCCAGAGATAACTAAAATGGTTGATGTGTTTAATGTTAGGGCAATGAATTGTGCAGTTCTTGTCTTTACTGTGTAACACTTTATTATTCTAATTTCCATTATCAGGCTTGGAATCACCCTAAATTTTTACGGGATGTGCCATCATACAATCTGATGCAGGTAGGATACATCAGTACAGTAATCAATCAATCACTGTCTACTCTTAATTCAATTCAGAGTAAAAAACTGAGCTTTATTTCTGGGATCAACAGATCAAAGTATATATTTTGCACCTTGAAAACATCAGCAAAATATGCCAAATATTGGTAGAGTATCATTGCTTTTTTGCCTGAACTTGCCTAAATATTGGACATGTCTCTTTGGAGTCATATGAAAAGGTAAAGAAAAAAAAATACAATTAATTCAGTTCTACTAGATTTATTAATTCATCAACCATTATACTGTACATACAAGATTAGAGGACTAATCTGCTAAACAAAATAAGTCCTCCCTACAACAAGATAAATCATTTACTTACAATAATTGGCATTAACAGGAGCAAGGGCCACTAATATTTACATAAACAATTTCTTAAGAATAATCCCAGAAGGCAAAAACTTGGAAGATGGAATCAAAAATTTGTGTTCATCTGAACAGACTGTATGAAATGCTAAAAATCAGCAACTTAAAAAGCTTAAATTGTTCATTATTTGAAAAACCTAAAAATCATTTTTCAGTTACCATTAAACATATAACCAACTCGTGTAAGTACAGGACATTTCAACGAATATGGGAGGGCTAAAGCCAGTTTTAACTCTCACTGCATGATTCACCAAACAAAAAGCATACAAAAGATAAAAAAGAAAAAAAAAAAAAAAATCCAAACAAGCTACCCTACTATACAAGACAGCAGAACCTCCAAAGTGTGCTATTAGTAGACCACTATTTTATTTTTATTTTTTTTATATCTCAGAAAAAAAAAATCTACTATTCTGGACACTACAATACGCACACACTAACACAGCAAATAGGAAACATACACTAAATTCAAAGTCTACCAACTGACTGGCTTATGACAACCATAACTAATCAAAGTTCACAGAACCTGATGAAAGGCTGTGCACACTTTCCATAGAACAGAACACACAGACTATTTTGACGAGAGATGGAAACTAGAGCGAGAAAGAAAGAAGCACTACAATGCAAGGTTCTACTGTTTTGTGGAGAACAGGAAGCAGGTCTGGTGGAGGTCTACAGCTCCTCTGCAGTACGAGCCAGTCTGGCTGAACAGATGTAGTCCAGAAAACAATAGAAGGTTTCACAGCATGTATTCAATTCACATCTAGAAAAAAAAACCCTGCCCTTATAGAAATAAACACAATACACAAATATACATATGAGAATAAAAAAAAAAAAAAAAAAGAATACTGCAATCTTCAAAATATATAAATAAATAAATAACAATCTGTGAACATTTATATTAATCTAGATTTCCATGACTGGAGTCTGATATCCAAGCCATTTTCTTTCTTTTTCCTTACCAATTTGAGCATAGCCTCAAAAAAAACACATTAAAAGAATAAAGGAGAAACACTCTTGGCAGAATACCACTAGATACAAGATCTGAGAGGATAAAGCAAGGGGAAAAGGGGAAAAAAAAAGCCTTAGGTGTTTTAACAAAAGCAACTCCTGTCTCAGCCACAACTGTACTGACAAAGAGGCAGACCCAAATAAAAAAAAAAAATAATAATACTTTTATTGTTTGGTTGTTTTTGATATACAGTAATGCATACATATGCAAACTTGTATATATACATACATATGCATATACATGTACTTATCTACACATATACATATACATGTACATAATGTATATATATATATATATATACATATATACATATACATCTATATACATATACATACACATATACATATACATATACATATATGGAGGAGGGATCCACACTGACAGTGGCCGAAATAACACCAACACAAACAGAAGAAAAAAAAAAGAAGTGCAAATTGTCCTCAACTTTTAATCTCCTTTAAATCTGTACAAAATAAAATGATTGAATGAATAAAAAAAAAGGTCAAACAAAGAGCAAATAAAATTACAAACACGTGACATTACCAAGGCAGGACTAGGTGAAGAGAAAATCCACTTTTAGAATGAAGAAAATCACCATTACTGGAATGTTGGTTTTGCATAAGGATTTTTTTTTTTTTTTTTTACTTTTTTGTTTTTGTTTTCATATCTCATTATTCACTAAGGCAAAGACTTGCATTAGCAGTATATAAAATAAAAATCAATTAAATATTGAATACAACCTACAATGTCTTTGACACTAGAAGAGAAGAAATGTGTCCAATAATAACAAGAATAAATAGCAACATCTTTGGCTACTAAAAACGGGCAAGTATCACAAAAGGATGTATGGCAGAGACAGGACAAAGTCAATCATCTTGTGCCCCATCGTAGTTGTAAATAAGGCATAAATCCTCAACCAAGAGACAAATAGAATGTCATCTTGTGAAAGCTCTTGATTTTGAAAACGACAATAATAATAATAAAATAACAGAACAAGAAAAAAAAAATCATAAATGATTTTCTTCATTATGACTAAATTCTGCTAATCCAATTTTTTAAGTTAATACCAATAAAAACTGAATAATAAACTATAAATTGTAATAATAAAAATAATGATAATAATTATAATCAAATCAAAGAAACAAATAAAAGCATCTATAATATAAAAAGAAAGAAATGCGAGTTTGACGTCAGGACACAAACCAAACCACAAACTCAACCTGGGAAATATACAAATACCAAATTACAGTCAATAGCTACTGATATGGCTCAGGAGAGGTGTGTAATTCATTTACAATAACCAAACTAGATTTGATTTAGTGTGGTCATAATAGGGAAAATATGTACATCTTGCAAACACACCTATATTCACTGACGTACACGGGTATATACACTAGTATAGTACAAGGCAAGGTGAGAGGCTGGCCCTCTTCTTGCTAATCGTAAAATGTATCATTGGTTCCATGTGATTTGGAATCATAAAAAAAAGGGGAAAAAAAATCACAAGAGAAAAAAAATAAAAATAAAATAATACATAAAACTTCCACTTTCCTGTTCTGCAATCAGAACAACCTAAAATAGATAATTACCATTACCAGGGAGGTGGGTGCTTCGTGAGCCCACCCGCACGTGGGTACCCTTCAAGACACTGCATGTGAGGCACTGAGGTCAGAACTATGTACAATGCCACGCTCCTCATGTTACTGTATGGAACAGCTTCCCCGATGACATTGGAGATCTCTGAATCATCTTGCAGATTTTGTATGTATGTACGGATTTTCATTTTCCAATTTGTTTTGTTTTTTTCCAAAGTAAGGACACTGATAAAAAGTTCACCAAACTAAAAAGATCTGAACTTGTCCCTGCCACCACTCAACCACCCCCCAAACCTATTCCGAGGGCAGTGTCCACTTGCCTACACTTGCGTTGCATTTTCACTCTCCTAAGCCATCATTCCTACCACTATCTTCTCAACACTCCCCTGGGCACCCAAGCACGCCTCAGCACACAAATGTTCACTGTGGTAGAGGGAGCAAATGAAAAAAAAAAAAGAAAAAAAAGAAAAAAAAAAAAAAATGCACAAAAAAAGTTTTAAAAATTAACCTGCTGACACTGAGTATAAAAAGAGACTTTATGAGAAGGGTAGAGACACATTTGGAAATCTCTCTCCCTCACTGTTACCTTTTTTTTTTCTCTCTCTCTCTCTCCTCCACCTGCACCACATTCCAATTTTCCAGTCATATCATCAAATTGGTCATAACTATCTGCATCATCCAGCTGTTTCCACACCACATGAAAAGTTAAGTATCACCAACAAGCAACAAGTACTGGGGGAGAGGGGGCTTCATGTGGTCCTCCTACACAATATTCCCACCCTGGCTTCACCGGGTCAGGTTGTCGTGAGCTTGCCTTATCTTGGTCTCAGTCATGTTGGGAACTAGCTTGGAAAAGAGGTCCCGTATGAATGCATCTGTCACCCCCGGGTTGGACCGCTCAGCTGTCTCGAAAGCCGATTTGAGTTCCTCAATGGCATCTGTGCGGTGTGGATCTCCACTTCTACTGGAGTGTCGGTGGCGTCGCTGAAGCTGAAAAAATTATTGAAAAAACTGCAACTCATGTCCATTGATAAAGCAAAATCAAATCCACATATCTATAGTATAAATCCACCCTGAAAAATTTTTGCAGCAAAGTAAAATACATGTAACACATCTAAACAAACAGTTGCGAATCATTATCAATATCCCACAAAATAAATGCCGGGACTCATCAATAAAAAAGTATACACATCTGAGGGCCATTTACAGATTTTCCTTACCTCTGACATGAGCGGCAGTACCACATCAACCAGGGTGTTCGACGTGGGCAGTGGGGATGTGGCTCGCGGTGACTGTGGGTGTGAAGAGGGCACTCGATGATCTGGCCGCCTGATGTCACCTATGCTTGACCTGTTGTCTCTGGGGTGGTGTGCCTCACGGGAGTGACGCCGCTCATTCCTCTCATTATAATCATTTCTGTCTGGACGGTCGCTGATGTCATTCCTGTGGTCCTCGTGGTCAATTCTCATATCAGTCATTTCCCTGGAGAGGCGCCGGTCATCTCCATTGGTGTGGGTTTCATTTGATCGAGGGGACAGCTCCATATCTCTGGACGTTCGATGCTCAGACAGGCGAGCCTCTCTTCGCTTCTCATTCTCATTGGGCGGTGGGGGTGCCACAGAAGTTGGACGAGTCTGGGGGAAATTTTGAAACATGGATACATTCACTAATGGAACAGTGCTATAAGAAAAAGTCTGATATAACTAAACATCCATTAAAGCCTTTTATAAATGTCAATCCAGACAACCACAAACTTTCTCCAAATCCTCCATACCTCAAAGCAAACCATTCCAGCAAAAATCAAGAACTTACCGGAGATGATGTCTTTTCTCCTCTGTACAGAACCCCATTGTTCTCCTTGGGAGGTGAATGAGAGAGGGAAGACATAGAAGATGCAGCCACAGAGTTGTAGGGAGGTGGAGGGTCTGAGGAGAGAGGTGACGAAGTGTTGCTGCTGGGTAGGACCTCCTGTATGCTTGTGGGAGAGAGGCCGCCAGGGTGCTCTCTCACCGTCATGATCCATGCAGGGTCCTCCACATCGCTCTCTTGTCGACTGTCCTCCCTAGAAGAGATATCAGTCAGTCTGGTATTCACTTCACACTCTTTCCAACCCCTAGGGCTCTTTTAGAATCTATACATATATGCAATGTGAAAAATGGGACCTACACCATTCTTTCTTTAAATGTCTACATTTTCCAGGGCTAAAGACAATGAAAGGAGAATTTTACTCACGAATCTGACTGGTCAGAATCTGTATCAGTATCTGTGCAGTTTTTCCTGTACGACTTATATCTATCGATCAGGTCCATTAAGTAGGAATTCTTCTTGGCCTTCCGAATAAATGGATACTTCAGTAATTCTTTGGCTGTTGGTCTCTGTAAAGGAATAAGAATAATGCAAATGATGATGACCATTCAGTATTCTCAAGTGCAAAGACTGTTCTTGTGCCAAATTTCCCCAACAGAAAAATATCTCCACACCCTATTCAACAAATGAAAATCATTAGAATTCCCTCAACCACCACGGCCAAACACTTACATTCTCTGGATCCTTATTCAAACACGATTCCACAAAGTCTTTGAAAGGCTTGCTGTAGTTCCCTGTGAGTTGCGGTGGGTTGTTCTTAGGTATGAGGAAGAGGACTCGCATGGGGTGGAGGTCACTGTTGGGCGGCTCCCCCTTTGCCAACTCTATGGCCGTGATGCCCAGGGACCATATGTCTGCCTATGGGGTGAGAGGGAGGGGGGGTCAGATGCTGGTTCGGAGGGTTTTAGTGCAATGTCATTACGGTTTGTTTTTCAGTTCATGATATACCTGTTTTGGTAATCCATTGCTGAAAGGTGTATATTTCTTATAACTTAAAGTAAAAAAAAAAAAAAAAAAAAAAAAAAAAAAAAAAAAAAATATATATATATATATATATATATATATATATATATATATATATAAAATCAATTAATTAAATCAAAATATAAATCAAAAATATTAAAATATATGGTGAAAATCCACAGATTAGGAAAAAAGTAGAAATAAAATTAAGGTAGAAAAACAGTAGATAAAAAAAGATTAATAAATAAAGAGGATAGAAAAGCTAAAGAGAACAAGACACGCCCCTAAGCCTCACCTTGGAGTCATACGCAGACTGCTTGATGACCTCCGGAGCCATCCAGAAGGGAGTCCCCACAAACGTGTTTCTTTTGCTTGTCGTGTTGGTCAACTGGCCAGCCACACCGAAGTCAGCAAGCTTTACATCTCCCATTTCACTTAGCAACACGTTTGCCGCTGTAAAGTTTGAGTATGGATATAACTGATAGTTTAGTTCGCATTTTTCTCTGCGGTATAATTTGTCACAGGAATAAAACTCTCCTAACATATTAAAATTACTTTAAAATCTGCACTTTCCCCAATATACAATATATGGACACAACAAATACACACAAAAAAGAAATTATACAAACTGGCTAAAGAATCAATCCAACCAAAAAATCGACATCTTCCAGCTGCTTATTACACCCACCTTTGATATCCCTGTGGAGCTTCCTCTCCGAGTGTAGGTAATCGAGACCTTTAAGCACCTCCCGTAGAATGATAGCAATGTGCATCTCCTCGAAACTCCCTGCCTTCATCAGGTCCAAGGCAGACCCGCCTCCAAGGTACTCCATGATAATCCATAGTTTCGTACCTGTGGAGTGACGTTAGGGAGGTTATAGATTAACATTTTTGTTCACCGGGATTGAGGGAATGATATCAGGAAAGTAAATTTTCCTCTCGACAACTTTTTCTGTTAATCTATCCTAGTTCTTCCTTGTCAATTTTGTTTAGCCATTTACTAAGCCTACTGGACCTAGTCTGTTTATCTTATTCCTTATATTTTTGAAAAAAAAGTCTTTGTTTCTAATACTATTATTACTGTTATCATATTTTACTTTAATTATTACCAACAATACAATTAAAATGCTATTAACAATACTAATGGTAACAAAAATACACACTTTTTTTCCAACAATTCAAGGATTTGGGTAAAAGTACAATATCAAGTGGGCCTACAAACTGACTCTTTGATGTATAAAGAGTTGTGGAAAATTATACAGTATGTGTAAGAAAAGTTAATATATCATATACATGCCATCAGCGCATCAATGGGTTTATCTATCTAAATGTCTTTATCTGTATATCTGTCTAATCAATCAATCAATTTACTTCTATCTATTTATCTATCAATCGAGACAATCAGATAGACAATCTCTGTCTCTGTCTGTCTGTCTGTCACACACACACACACACACACACACACACACACACACACACACACACACACACACACACACACACACACACACACACACACACACACACACACACACACACACACACACACACACACACACACACCTTTTATCATTACCAACAGTTCAATAATACCATTCTTCCAGAATTATGATAATCATCCTCATTACTCTAACCTCTATCACACAATCACCAAAGTACCATCATTATCATCATAATACTCCATTGTTATCAAAAATACTATGCCTCATGGAGAAGAGATGAACGAGACAAGCTTTTGAACAACTAGGCCTATAGAAGTCCTCACTTTTGTCTCCTAAGCCTTCAACCCAACTACAACACTGGGGAAAGTGGGAGAATAATGAGTCAAGGAGTAAAAAGGAGAAATCACACTTGACATCACAAACATTCCCTGTAACAGCTGTAAATGAAAATGCCAAAAGAAAAATGTATCAGCTATACATACTCTGTTCATGCAATTTACAAAGACTATTGGTAGAGTAATGAAGATAATAATTAAATATTTTCTGGTGCAACTGCTGCTTGGGAAGTCTGTGTTAGTCCAGAAATAATAATCTCCTTTGAAACTGATTCCCTAAAGGGTCCTTTTATGCCAAAATAACCCTACTCTAATCAAGCATTGCACTGAAACACGTCTATAATTCTACGAAAAACTATCAATACCATGACAAAGCAAAACGACAATACCAGCAGACAGTTAGCTCCGTGAGGAAAATACCAAAACAACAATACTCCAAATTGCACAGGTAGTGATGTGGCAATCTCTGACTACACTTATACAGTCATGCTTGCATAATGCCCCAGCCATGTAAGCAACAAGGAGACCTGGAATTACAGTGTCAAGCAATTTATGCCACTACCAGGGTTACTAAATCTATTTGTTTTAGTGACATCAGGATCTCCAGGTCTTTTCTCCTTTCTTTCCTGTTATTTTCTTGTCATACACCTCAAAGAACAATGTGATAGGTAACATATTATGAGAATAAAATATTCATTTTGAAATGATTTTCAAATTTTTGTTAACACTACTGTAATGTAAAGCTATCCACATTTAAGTGCAGGTCAAACTACACCTTTTACTAGCTAAGACTGGCTAAACACTTCAAATTCCTTGTCCACAATTATGAAACCCTGTACAACAATCAAATACCTAATTATAATCAATAAAACAACAATCTCAGTGCTAAAAACACATCACTAACATCACTACTACCCATTAACATCACCAACTTCACCATGACAACACTTCACAGTTTACCAAATCTTCATTCTTTCCTGCCCATTTCCCATCAAACACCCCCCCCTCCCCACCTCACCTTTAAGATAGGACCCATAGTACTTGGTGACGTATGGGGAGTCGCACTGGGACAGCACCATAATCTCCTGCTGGATGTCCTCAATCTCATCCTCAGCCTCTTCCAGGTCAATGATCTTGATAGCCACCACCTGCGTTGTGCGGTTGTCCACACCCTTGAACACCTCGCCGAAGGAGCCCTTGCCGATCCTCTCCTGCTTGGTGAAGATCAGCTCCGGGTCCACCTTCTGTGAAGAAGCCGAAAGAGAAAAATTCAGTCAAAAGGAAAGACAAGAAAAATGTTCAGTCAATGGTATAAATTACACCAGATGAATTAAAACAAGAAACAGGAGCAATACTAATAAAAAACAAACAGAAAGAAAGGATCTTCACTCTATGTATTACAGCATAGCTTTTTAATCTAGCATTAATGTTACAATACTTATGTATATATTTACCTATGCAGTATTATCAGTAAATAAAAATAAAAATGAAATATTACATTAAATAAAAAATTTAATAAATCTGTCCCTTCTCTTGGCGCAAATTCCATGACAAAAATGAACGCCCAAAAAATAAAACTTTTGTGGCATCTAACAGACAATGCTATAAGCTGTAGTTAACCAGTAAAGAAAAAGGAAAAATAATGAGAGAAGGGGGGAAACAAGTAAATACCAAATAACAATACAAAGCAAAGTCCTACAGGTGTAAGCACCCGCCCCACACACACACAATGTATGCAAATCTAAACATTCAATATGGATAAGACAGATTAGGGTTTCCCTGAAAAGAATGGTGGTGGAGGAGGATAGGGAGGGGGGTGGAGGCAAAAAGGGAGTGGGAGAGGGAGAGGGAAGGACAAATCAAGGAGAAGGTGGGTCAAGAGGGAGAGGGAGAGGGAGAGGGAGAGGGAAAGAGAGAGGGAGAGGGAGAGGGAGAGGGAGAGGGAGAGGGAGAGAAATGCAAATCAAGTAGAAATTTGGGGAGAGGAAGAGTATAAGGAGGGAGGGTGAGGGGAAGGCAAAGAGAAAGAGAAAGAGAAAGAGGGAGAGGCAAACGAGGCAAGAGACATGCGGCAAGTGGACAAGGACTGAGATACCAAGATCTCAGAGGTATGCACAACACAACAAGGGGATGAATGCCATGCAAATGGGGACATTCAGGGAAGAACAAGTATGGGGTTGGAGTATTTGTGAGCAACAAGGGAGGAATGGGGAGGGGGAGGGGAGAAAGTCAGGGGCCTAATAAAGAAAGTAGTACTACTGCAGCTTTTGATTTTGAACAGGTGAAGTACACTATGGGGCTTACAGCCAAGAAAAACGATGAAAATAAAAATGGCAAAATATGCAAAACACCAGAAAGAGCAATCCAGTTGTTCTCAAATGCTCTTCATCTCCCTGTCCCCCACTCCTCACCCCTCCCCCCCCATCCCCTCCCCTCCTTCCCCCATCCCCTCCCCTCCCCTCCCTTCCCTCCCCATCCCATCCCTCTCAACACGCGTGATCCTTATGTCACCCCACCCCCCTCACTGCCCTCTCCCACGACCAATTGCCAACCCCTTCTCTGCATCTCCAACCCTTACCTCACCCTCTCCCCCTTATCTCCTCCCTTTATTAATCTTCTTACACCCCCTTCTCTATAACCCCACTAACCCTTACTGCAACCCTCCCTCCCCATCCTTATCCCTATACTTCTCCCACACCTCTAACCCCTCCCCCATCCCCCTTCTCCTACACCTCCAACCCCCTCATCCCAACCACTCCCACCCACCCACTCCATCCCCACACACCCTTCCCTTCCCCCTCCCACCCACTCCTAACTCGCCCGCGACTTGCTTTCCCTCCCTCCCTCCCTCCCTGCCTGCCTGCCTGCCTGCCTGCCTGCCTGCCTGCCTCCCTCCCTCCCTCCCTCCCTCCCTCCCTCCCTCCCTCCCTCCCTCCCTCCCTCCCTCCCTCCCTCCCTCCCTCCCTCCCTCCCTCCCTCCCTCCCTCCCTCCCTCCCTCCCTCCCTCCCTCCCGACCTCGACCGCCCCTTCTACGGTTGTCGCCGACTTGATTATTTACTCGCGAGGCCCAGGGATCGCCCGGACGCCCCCGGACGCCCACGATCGCACGGGCGGGGACGCGAGCCGAATGCTAATATCTATCAAGGAAAATGGAAGACGCAGCGAGCCACAACGACGTTTAAGTGGTTGCGACAGGGTCATTCGGGGGAGGAACAGGAGAAAGGGAAGAAGAGGCGGAAGAAGAGAGGGCACGGGAGAGGGATAGAAAGAGAAAGGGCAGAAGCGAGGGAATGGGAGAGGGGCAGAGAGAAAGAGAAAGGGAAGAAGAGAGGGATTGAGAAAGGGAAGAAGAGACGGAACGGGAAAGGGAAAGTGAAGAGGGGGGGGGGGGAGAAAGAGAAAGGGAAGGAGAGACGGAACGGGAGAGGGAAAGTGAGGGGGCGAGAGAAAGGGAAGGAGAGCGATCACTGAAAAAGAGAGAAGAACGAAAAAGCGAAAGGTAAAGACAATGAGACCAAACAAGGGAAACAAAGAAGAGAAAAAGGAAAGACACGCACGGACATGGGAAACAGAGACGGAACGGCAAAAAATAGAAACCGAAGGAGAGACGGCGGAAAAAACGCGACTGGGAAAGAAGAAAACAGTGACAAAAAAAAAGAGAAAGGATCAAAGAAAGAGAAAGCGACAAAAAAAAGAGAAAGAGACAAAGAG
Source organism: Penaeus monodon (assembly GCF_015228065.2). Classification (NCBI taxonomy): domain Eukaryota; kingdom Metazoa; phylum Arthropoda; class Malacostraca; order Decapoda; family Penaeidae; genus Penaeus; species Penaeus monodon. Next base: position 46,935,922 of record NC_051398.1, read on the forward strand.
CGAGAAAGCGACAACGAACGAGAAAGAGACAAAGACAGAAAGGGACGAGGGAAGGCGCAAGGGACAGACGGAAACGCGAGCGCCAGGAAGGACAAGGTGGGTGGGCGCCGCCGAGCCCCGAGGGAGGAAGGGCGGCCGCAGGACGTCTCCTCTTACGGCTTCCTTGCTCCGGTGGGACGCTCGCCCCCCGCACGCCCGCACGCCCTCCGCCCCTCCTCCTTTATTTCCCTCTGGCTTTCTCTCTCTTTTTTTCTTTCTTTCTTTCTTTCTTTCTTTCTCTCTCTCTCTCTCTCTCTCTCTCTCTCTCTCTCTCTCTCTCTCTCTCTCTCTCTCTCTCTCTCTCTCTCTTTCTCTTTCTCTTTCTCTTTCTCTTTCTCTTTCTCTTTCTCTCTCTCTCTCTCTCTCTCTCTCTCTCTTTCTCTCATTTGAACGCAAATATTCATGAAAGGGGATTAAAAAAAAGAGAGAGAAAAAAAAAAGCAAATTAAGGAATTAATGAGAACAAGAACATCAGTAAACCACAAAATAGTATTAAAAGAGAGAGAGAGACAGGAAACCCGGAGGAAGGCACGAGAGGAGCGCCCGCGACCCGACTCGGCCTCGCGCGGCACGGAAGGAACCCGCCTCGCAAGAACCACACTCGCGGACAAAAACAAACAAAAACAAATAACAAAAACAAAATAACAATAACAAAAACAAACAATAACAAAAAACTAAATAACAAACAATAACAAAAAACTAATAACAAACAATAATAAAAAGCAAACAAAATACAAACAAAAAGGCAAACCGGAACAATCAAATGCAAACAAAAACAAGAAAAAATCAAATGCAAACAAGAACAAGAACAAACAAAAACAAACTAGAATAACAAAAAAACTTTCACACTCAAGGAGAGGGAATGCGAAAGAAAATGTAAAAGAAAGAGAGAGAGAGAGAGAGAGAGAGAGAGGAGTGAGAGAGAGAGAGAGAGAGTGAGAGAGAGAGAGAGAGAGAGAGAGAGAGAGAGAGAGAGAGAGAGAGAGAGAGAGAGAGAGAAAGGAATAAACAAAAATATTAAAAAGGGGAGGGGGAAGCCACAAATGTAAAAGGAGAGGAGGGGGGGAAGTCAGAAATGAAAAAGGGGGAGGGAGAATAACGTGACACTGGATTGTTTTCTTTCTTTCTTTCTTTCTTTCTTTCTTTCTTTCTTTCTTTCTTTCTTCTTTCTTTCTTTTTTGGGAAGGAGGACTTCAACCTCGAAAAGTCGCTGCCCGGGCCGACGCGAAGCGATGCGAGGAAGAGGGGCGGGAGAAGAAAGGAGGAAGAACGCTAATGCTGACGTTGAGGAAGACGGAAGAGATGGAGGTGGAGATAGAGGAAGGACAGAAGGGGGAGGAAGAGATGGAAGAAGAAGAAGAAGAAGAGATGGAGTAAGAGGAAGGATGAGAGAGGAGAAAGATGTGAAAAAAGGAAGACGAGAAGGAGAGACAGATAATGGCGAAAGAGAAAAAAAAACATCAAGTGAAACAGAAAGACGAGATAAAAAGGGGAGGAGGAGGAGGAGCAGGAAGACAAGAAAGGAAGGCAAGAGGAGGAAAAAGAGGACTGCTTTCACCCTCCGGGATACCCTATAACGTCACTCGAAGGGGGGGGGGAGACCCTACAATGCCACTCCTGGGGACCTCGAGCGAAGGACGCGATTTCTCCCGCGGTCGCTGCTCCGCTGGCATCTCTCTCCCACACTGTTTTCCCTACTCGTGGAAGGGGAAAGAAACAAGAGAAGGCGAGGAACACGAAGACGACGGTAGTAGAGGTAGATGCTTTAGAAACAAAGAAGAAAAAGAATGAAAGTAAGGAGAGGAAGGGGGGAGGAGGGGGAGGAGGAGGGGGAGGAGGAGGAGGAGGAGGGGGAGGAGGAGGAGGAGGAGGAGGAGGAGGAGGAGGAGGAGGAGGAGGAGGAGGAGGAGGAGGAGGAGGAGGAGGAGGAGGAGGAGGAGGAGGAGGAGGAGGAGAAAAAGAAGAACAACAAACAACAAACAACACGAAGGTGACGACGACGACGGCGGCGACGAAGAGGCAGCAGCCCGCCCGCGCCCCACATCCGCCCGCGCCCCCGCCCCACATCGGCACGGAGCTCCCCCCACGGCGCCCAGACAAAGGAACAGCGGCAGGAAGCTTTGACATGCGGAGCCCCACCGCTTCCCCGGCAGACGCTGATTACTAATGGCAGACCCGCATCCCCGCCACGAGCAAGGGGCCCGCGTCTCGGCAACAGCAGTGGGCATTGCAACCAAGATCCGCAGACTACAACCATCGAGGGGTTTGTCCCCCCCTGCTCCGCCCCCGATGAGTCTGCACTGCGTGGCAACTGGATTTCGCCAGAACTACCGCGTACACAAATAATAATAATTATTAAATAAACTAATTAACTCATCAAAACAACAACAACAAAAAACGAAAAAGTCTTTCTCTCCAGGAACGTCGCGGACCTGTAAACTATCCCAGGTCGATATATTTTTTTCCTTATTCCAAATTTCTTTCACGGAGCGACGGATTAATTAACGGACAATCCACAATCACTGCACTCGTGCTATTTTTCATGACTGGAATATATAACCAGAAACTTTCCGCTGTCGGGTAAGATTGTAAAGTACTATATTATGTATGTGTATGCGTGTGCGTGTGCGTATGCGTATGCGTATGTGCCTGTGTATGTTTATGGGTATGAGTATGAGTATGAGTATGCGTGTGCGTATGCGTGTGCGAATCCGTGTGCCCGCGCTTGAGTGCCAATGTTGTGAGTACCTGTGCCTGTGTGTCCGCATCCGCGTCCGAGTACATGTGTACGCGTATGCATGAATGCGTGCGTGAGTATCCGTGTACGTGTCTGTGCGTGTGCGTCTCGTGTGTGCCCACCTGACGGCGTATGGGCGCCCGCAGCGCTGACCTTTCCGCGCGGCCTCTACGCACGAAGCCCCTTTGGCTCCAACGGCTGCCTCGGTTGCATCACCCGCAGAGAAACTGGTTCCCTTGCGATACAGCCGACCGATTGCATTATGGGAGTCTTCCAGGGAAAACCCGTGCCACAATCCGTACCACAATCCGTACCACACACCTCTACCTTCCTCCCTCTTACACCAAGATGCTGGGATATCCAACCAAATCCCAGATCTTGCGCCGGGAGATGCAACGGACAACAGAATATTTAATCCGACACAGAGGCGAGTTTTGATTCGAATCATCACAGCCTGCACTAGTTCCCCTTGTCCCTGAATCTCGAAACCTGATCTCTTTCTCGCTGGTCTAACTATTCGTGACAAGGCTCGTTGGATATAAACAAAAAATACACACCGAAAAGGTAAGATCTGTAATGATCCAATTAATCTATAATAATGCTACAATATAAATAGTAGTAGTAAGAGAGAGGAGAAAATAATAACAATAATAATAATAATAATAATAATAATAATAATAATAATAATAATAATAGATAATGATAATATAATATGATAATAGATAATATAATAATAATGATAATAATAATAATAATAATAATAATAATAGTAATATAATATAAATATAATCATATACATAGTAATATAATAATTAATAGTAAATAATATAATAATAATAATAATACAATAGCAATACATACATAACAATAAATAACAATACAATAATAACAATAAATAATAATAAAATAAAATAATAATAATAATATATAATATAATAATAATAATAATAATAATAATAATATAATAATAATGATGATGATGATGATGATGATGATGATGATGATGATGATGATGATGATGATGATGATGATGATGATGATGATGATGATGATGATGATGACAAAAATAAAAATAATAACAATTTCAAGACCGCCAGTACCAAGGTCTATATGCTATACTGATCTTGGCTGAAACGTAATCAAATCTTACGATCGTGAATAACAAAACCAGATCGACCATTTTGCGACATCGCTCGCTCCCAAAACCATTAAAAAAAAGTTCAATCCCTAAAAAAGAAAGGAAAGAAAAAACGAACATAAGAATTAAGAAATAAAATGAGGAAAGGCCTCAACTCCCCCTCCCCCTCCCCCTCCCCCTCCCCTCCCCCACCCACCCCCACTCCCCTGGGATAACTCCGGTGAAATCTGCCTTTCACTAACGATTTTGAAACCATTACTCACATTGTCCCGGAGAAGGCAAAAAGAGAGAGAGAGAGAGAGAGAGAGAGAGAGAGAGAGAGAGAGAGAGAGAGAGAGAGAGAGAGAGAGAGAGAGAGAGAGAGAGAGAGAGAGAGAGAGAGACAGAAAAGAAATCGCTCAACCTCTCAATTCAAAGGAAGGAGTTCCCAGCGGGTGCTATACAAAACTCTTATGTTATTAGACACAGAAAACGATGCTAGACTTTCGATCCAATCTCTCCCTCTCTGCATACTGCTTCATACAATAAAGAAAATACGATCAGGCAAATGACCGGGCCACAGCGATAGAGGGGAGGGAGGGAAGGAGTAAGGGAGGGAGGGAAGGAAGAAAGGAAGAGAGGGAGGGAGGGAGGGAAGAAAGGAAGAGAGGGAGGGAGGGAAAGAAAGGAAGAGAGGGAGGGAGGGAAGGAAGAAAGGAAGAGAGGGAAGGAGGGAGGGAGAGGAGGGAGGAAGGAATGGAGGAGGGAAGAGAAAAGAGCGCGTGCGTATCTACATGGGGAGGGAGGGAAGGGGAGGGTAAAGGACGAAAGAGAAGACAAGGAGAGAGGGAATGGAAGAGAGTGCCCATCCACATGGGGAGAGATGGAGGGTTCGGGATGAAGCAGGGGGAGAGGGAGGGTTATGCGGGATAAGACAGGGGAGGGGGGGGGAGGGGAAAGGGAGCTACGGGACGAGGCAGGAGGAGAAGTGAGCCGTAGAATGAGTAGTAGAGTGAGGGGAGCGAGTGGGGAGGGGCGGAGGGAGAGGGGGGGGGGGATGAGTGGCCCAGATTCCCGAGAGTAACTGGTTAACTGTTGCGCTGTCTCAATGGGCGGCACGAGTCAGGGGCGGCGACGGTACGCAAACACGCAGCGCCGATCGAGCCAACTTTCAAAACCGGTGCTCTCTGCGCCGCCCCGCACAGCACACACGCGCGCATACATTAACTGTCCCGAGGCTCACCATCGAAGTCTAAATCCTATCGTCTAAATCGTTGGAATCTCTTAGCACCTCTCGTTCTTGTTCTCGCTCTCGTTCTCGCTCTCACTCTTCCTCTTCCTCTCCCTCTCCCTCTCCCTCTCCCTCTCCCACTCCCTCTTTTTCCCCTTCTTTCCTCTCCCACTCCCTCTCCCCCCCCCCCTTTTTCCCCTTTCTTTCTTCTCCCTCCCTGTCACCCTCTTCCTTTACAAAATCCGGCTATTCCGACCAGCCTCACCAAACTACCCAATCGAGACAATCGCACGCCGCAGCACACCTGTCAGAGCCTGCTACAACCGCCCCCATAATCAACCAACTCCCACCCCCACCTCACCCCTTTCCCATACCCCCACCCCCAACACCCCCAAGCTCACCCCGAGTCTATACAACACCTTCCTTATCTTTCTCTCAGAGAGAGAGAGAGAGGGAGAGAGGGAGAGGGCGAGAGGAGAGAGGAGAGAGAGAGAGAGAGGAGAGGAGAGAGAGAGAGGAAAGAGAGGAGAGAGGAGAGGGAAAAAAGGGAAAAGGGA
>NC_051398.1:46941702-46946702 GCF_015228065.2 Penaeus monodon
GCGGGGGCCCCGGCCAGCCTGGCCGCGGGGAACAAAACGAAATTTCCTCTTCGCGCTCCCTTTTTGTTTTCCCCCCCCGGGGATTGGGAGGCTTTTTGAAATCCCCCGCGAACTTAAGAGAATAATGTTATAATACTGATAATTAAAACCGTAATGATATTAACAGAAAGAGTAACAGTAACAAATCAATAATATGTATACATAACACGAACAACAATAACAGAAGTAACAACAGCAAAAAATAACAACTGCAGTAACATCACCACAAGAACAACAACAAGAATGACAACAATACGATATCAACACCAATAACAAAAACAACAAAATAAAAATCAAGTAAAAATCTCTTCCTCTCTCCCTCTCCCCTCTCCCTCTCTCTCCCTCTCCCTCCCGCATTCCCAGCCCGTCACCGCCAGCCGACCCTCTCCTTCTCGGACTGCAACGAAGGGCGCGAGGCGTCCCTTCCGCCGGAGGATTAGAACGCGGACCAAAGAGCACGGTGGGTTATTATAACGTTCCCGACCCGGAGCGAATCGAGGCTTTGGAGAAATGTCGCGCTCTCCGTGGCTGCTATTTCTTTTCTTTTAATTGCGCACTAATTGGATTTTGTGTTTTCTACTACTTCTTAGAAAAAAAACTAATTTCCCCACACATCTTCTAAATAAAATTCACCCTTTCCATTCCTTTCTCCCAAATACATTCGCACAATAGATTTTTTTTTTATTACGCAGTGATTGGATTTTATACTTTCTCCTTCTTAAAAAAATCAACGGATTCCCATAACTTCTTACTAATTAAAATTCACATTCTACATTCCCTTCCCCTAAATACTAACAGAATAAACAACCAGATCACAATCAAATATCTAAAATACAGTGAGCCAAACAAAAAAAAATATATATATAATAATATTTTTTCTATTTATCTATCTATCTCTATCTATCTATCTAGCTCTATCTCTCTCTCTCTCTCTATCTCAAAATAATAATAATAATAAAATAAATAAATAAATAAATAAATAAATAAATAAATAAATAACGACTACGAAAAAATACGGCTGAACAATAATAGATAACAAAACAACGCACATGAGCATAACGCGCCGCGACCCTCGCCGGGCCGCGTTGAAGACAAACAGACTAGGAACCTCATCTAACGCGGAGGAATGTTAACGGTTCACTTACATAACGCGCGGCAGCATCGTTTTTCTTATTTCTCCCTTCGTCTACTTCCATTTTTTTATCTCTCCGACTTCATTTCTGATTTTGTTTATTTCTATTTCTATCTCCTTTTCGCCTTCACTTCTTCCATCTCTTTCTCTTCCTCCACCTTTGTCTTTCTTCCGTCGTTTATTTCTCTCTCTTCCTATGCCTTCATCTTTGCTTTCACCTTCGCTTTCTACTTATCCTATACCATTCTTCTTCTACATCGTTACTCGGGCATTTCTATTCCCCTTTGTTATCGCCATTCCCTCATCCACTTTTTTACTTTTTTCTCCTTCGTCTTTCCCTTCATCTTCGTCTACCACAATATAAACCAGCCAATCCATAAAACACAAATTAATACACGTATAAAAACTAACGACAAACAAACAAATAAATACACACAATTTCAAACATGTGTATATAGAGAATATAGGTAAATATATATATATATATATATATATATATATAATATATATATTATATATATATATATATTATAAAGAGAGAGAGAGAGAGAAAGAAAGAGAGAGAGAGAGAGGAGAGATGAAGAGAGAAAAGAGAGAAGAAGGGGAGTGAGAGAGAGTGAGAGAGAGGAGAGGAGGAGAGAGGGAGAGTGAGATGAGAGTGAGAGAGAGATGAGAGTGAGAGAGTGAGAGAGTGAGATGCGAAAAGGAGAGATGAGGGGAGAGAGAGAGAGGAGAGACCTCCGCCTCTCCTACAGCCTCTCCCCCGACACAGCACGCGGAAGACAAGGTATAGTCACCCTACAAGGTCGCTCTACCCCCTGTCGCTCTACCCCCTACCCCTATCCCGCCCCCCTACCCTCACACCCTCCCGCATCCCCTCCACTCTTACCCCCGGCACCTACTCCCCCTCCTCCGCCCCCTCCCCAACCTCTACACCAACCTGTACCCCTCCCTCCCCCCAAGCACCACTTATCTACCTCACGCCCCCCACCCCACTCCCTATCCCATACCCTACCCTCTCCCGTATCTCCCCCCCCAACCCTCTGCCCAAACTCTCGTACCCTCCCACCCCCCTATCCACCCCACTTCCCCTCCCCTACCCCCTAAACCACCCCTACCTCCTCCAGCCCATACAGCCACTTTACCTTGAGGGGGGGAGGGGGAATTTTACTTTTCCCTCCGCGCAAGGCCTCGCACCGCCCTCTTGCTCTCCCCCTCCTCGCCCCCATCCCCTTCCATCCTTACCCCTCCCCCCTCCCCCACCCTCCAGGATCGTCGAACCAGGTTTTAATTACCCCCGAGGTTCTGGCCCTCTCCCTCCCCCGGGCCCAGGGTTAATGAGTAGCTAACGACGACAACCCCAGCGAGCAGACTACCGGTAGAGCTGCATTTGGCTCCGGCCGAGGTAATTACAGCCTGTGTCACGCTCGTTAGCTTCTCCGCTTCCTTAGGCATAAACACAAGAGACAAACACGTTCACACACATTCAGTTTGTATCCGTGTGTGTGTGTGTGTGTGTGTGTGTGTGTGTGGTGTGTGTGTGTGTGTGTGTGTGTGTGTGTGTGTGTGTGTGTGTGTATGTATGTATAAAAGTAAGCAAGTGAGTAAGGTATGTGTATATATGCATGTACGTATCGACACATACTTTGACACAAGTCCATGTCAAGTCTACGCACCTACTTCCCGTTTATACCATCATCTTCGTCACGCGAGGGATGAAAGAAAATCCGTAGGCCTACACCCTGCTTGCACACACACACGCACGCACGCACGCACGCCCGCCCGCCCGCCCGCCCTCTCCCACCCGCCCCACCCCGCCCACGAATCACCCGGCTCAACGCGGGCCAACTTTCCCCGCACAATTACTGCGATCCCCTCCTTCATTCATTCAATCATTCTCTTTCTTTTTTTCTTTTTTTTTCTTTCTTTCTTTCTTTCTTTCTTTCTTTCTTTCTTTCTTTCTTTCTTTTTCCTTTCTCTCTCTCTCTCTCTCTCACTTCATATCCCCTCTCTTTCTCCTCCAATCGCTCCCTCTCCCTCTCTTCCCTGCTCTCATTCCCATTCTCTCTCTAATTGCCATTCATCCCCTCTTCCTCTTTTACCCCCCTCTCTCCCCTCCACTCCCTCCACTCCCCTCCTCACCACCCTACCCCCTACCTCCCTACCGTATATAATAGTTACGGTGAAAGTCGGGATCACTGCCTCCAGAAGAGGGGGGGGGGGATCGAAACCGGGCGCGTGTTTATGTTGTCGGTTGGGGGGGGGGGGAGAAGGAGAAAGGGGGGGGAAGAAGAAGGAGAAAGGGAGGGGAGGAGGGGGGAAGAAGGGGGTGAGAGACTTCAGACTATAGTAGATGTCGCCGAGTTCCATTCGCCATGCTTCACCAATGCCCGGTTTTAATTCTCTTTTAAAATACTGAGGGAAAAAATAAGAGAAAGAGAGAGAGAGAGAGAGAGGTACACTCACTCTTACACACAGACACACACACACACACACACACACACACACACACACACCCACACACAAACACAAAACACACCAAAACACAACACAACACACACACCCCACACACCAAAAAACAAAACAAAACACAAAACACAACCCCCATTGCATATGTATGTGTTTATATAATGAGCTAATGAGCCAAAAATACTGTTGACTAAGCGCTCTCGCCCGAAGAATGCGGGCAAAAACGACCGATTCGCAATAGACCCAATCGCACCAAGGTTAAAGGAGAAAAGTTGCATTTGAAGAGAGGGTCAAATGAGGGGGAGTGAAGGGGAGATGTGAGCAGAAGGGGAGAGGGGAAAACAGGAAAGGCAAGGGGTCGAGGTAAGGGGTGGGGGCAGAGTTGGGGAAACGAGTGGGGGGGGGGCAGTGGGGGGGGCAAGGAGTGGGGGCCAGTGGGGTGGGCAAGGAGTGGGGGGATAGTGAAGGAGAGGGCAAGGAGTGGGGGCCAGTGGGGTCGCGACAAGGGGTAGGGGGCAGTGAGGGGCAGTGGGGAGGGGGCCAGGGCTGGGGAGGAAACAAGGAGTGCGGGAGGAGAGAGAGAGAGAGAGAGGAGAGAGAGAGAGAGAAGAGAGAGACGAGAAGAGAGAAAGAAAGAGGAGAGAGAGAGAGAGAGAGAGATAAGAGAGAGAGAGATGAGAGATAGAGAGAGATAGATAGAGAGATAGAGAGGAGAGAGAGAGAGAGAGAGGGGGGGGGCCAAGGGGCAAATCTTCAGCCACAGATAACTCTACACACCTGGCCTCCCTTACCTGCATCAGCGAGTCTAGTTTTCACGCCCACACGCCCGCAATACACGCGGCGCTCGCTACCCAACTCGTGGCGGACGGACGGACCACGTTCTCATCCTGATCCTTTCGGGGCTCGGTCTGACACCTTTTATCAGCGGGACAGCACTTCGGCTCCCGTGCCCTGGTTGGGGCCGCATCCATGATAACGATGTACACACGAACACCCTTCTCCCTCTCCCTCTCCCTCTCCCTCTCCCCCCCCTCTCTCTCTCTCTCTCCTCTCTCTCTCTCCCCTTTTCTCTATTATTATATATATATATACTAATATATATATTATAATTATTTATATATATTTCTCTCTTCTTCCCCTCTTTCTCTTTCCCCTCTCTCCCTGTAACGAGAACTCTGTGGTGTGTTGTGTGTGTTGTGTGTGTTGTGTTGTGTGTGTGTTGTTGTGTGTGTTGTGTGTGTGGTGTGTGTGTGTGTGTGTGTGTGGTGTGGGGTGTGTGTGTTCTTGTCGTGTGTGTGTATGTGTGGGTGTATGTGTATGTGTGTGGTATGTGTGTGTGTATGTGTATGAGTGTGTGAGT
>NC_051398.1:46951702-46966702 GCF_015228065.2 Penaeus monodon
AACTGCCGTCACAGCTTTCCAAAGTATCGTGCAAACATTTTTTTTTTCCCATTCATCTAGAAATATGCGGAACCAAACCCACTGTCATGTGCATCTACCAGTGCGCATGACGGTCACCCCGCGAGTCATGGAGAGTATGGGGCGATTGCATGAGAGGCAACAGCCACGCTGACGACGCCCATGACGTCGACTTCAGTTTAGGGTGAAGACGCAACAAGGAGGAGAAAAGGGAGGGGCAGGGAGAGAGGAGGGAGAGGGGGAGAGGAAGAAGGAAACAGAGATGCAGAGGGAAAAAAAGAGGGAAGAGGGAAAGGGAGAAGAGGGAACGAGATGAGAAAAGGGAGAAGAGAAGAAGACACGGAGAGAGGAGAAGACAGGAGGGCAACGTGAAAGGAAGATGACGAGGAGACGAGAGAGAAAAGAGGAGACGAGAGAAAAAAAGAGAAGAGAACGGAGGAGAAAAGACGACAAGGAAGAGGAGGCGAGAGAAGAGAGGAGAGAGGCAGGGGGAGAAAAGACGGATAAGAAAAGAGGCGCGAAATCAGGGGGAATCCTGCCCCTCCGGAGATCATTACGTCGGAAGGGCCTTTCCAGCGAGGCGCGTGACGCCCCGGACGCATACCACGGTGACGTCATTTCCCAGGCCCGTGAGGTCATTTTCCTTTAAGGGGGAGGATGAGTCCACTCCGGCGGGCCTGAGGACTCCGACCCGCGCCGGACCCGGCCCACCGTCCAGCATCGGAGACCCACACAAGCCGAGACCGACACAGCCGAGACCGACACAGCCGAGACCGACATCAGCCGAGACCGACACAGCCGAGACCGACACAGCCGAGACCGACACAGCCGAGACCGACACAGCCGAGACCGACATCAGCCGAGACCGACATCAGCCGAGACCGACACAGCCGAGACCGACACAGCCGAGACCGACATCAGCCGAGACCGACACAGCCGAGACCGACAAAGCCGAGACCGACACAAGCCGAGACCGACACAGCCGAGACCGACACAGCCGAGACCGAAAGCACGAGTCACTACCACCTGGCGCTCGGCTGGAATCCGCCGCATCGCGCGCCTAACGAAAGAGGACAAATCCGCCGCGATCACCCGACGAGCACGAATCGCTCGTGGCTGCCCGCCCCCGCCCAACCCCACCCAAACGGAATGTGTCGCAGCAGGGTTGTCGCGCTGCGGCGGTGGGGGTCCCGCTGCAGACGGGCCCCCGCTGACGGCTCTCCCGGCGCGCGGTGCCGAATCAAACCCGAAGGCCCGAAAGTTTTTTTAACACGAAGGGTCGGCGAAAGATTAAGGACATCGGCGAAGATTTAGTTTAAATGAAATCGGCGACGTTTTTTTAAACCAAAGTCGGTGAAAATACTGACGCTGAAGTCGGCGAAAAGTTTGCGGAAGTCGGCCACACTAAGCAAAGTCAGCATTAGCATATCAATGGCTCCGGAGACCTCAGCGCCGTCTGCCTTTCTCCCCTCGTCGTTAGTGCCCTCCTCCTCTTCCGCCCCCCTCCCACTCCTCCACCCCCTTTTGTCGCCCTCATCCTCCCCCCCCCCCTCCCCGCCCCTACCCTCTCCCCCCTTAGCTGTCGCCTCCTCCTCTGCCCCTCCCCTCCCCCTTGACGCCCTCCTCCTCCGCCCCCCCCCCCCCTGCTCGCGCCGCTTTTCCCGTCTTAACTCGGGCTCGCGGTCGCCTTCTCCTCCTCCCTCTCCCCGCCCCTTCTCTCCTTCGCACCCATTCCTTCATTTTCTTTCTCCCTCTCAGTCCCGATGTCTCTCTATGTCCTTATTCTGTCCCTTTCTTCTCGTCCTCAACTGTGAGTTCACCTGACTTCAAAGCTACTCTTAATGCCGCACAAAACAATTTTTTTACAGTAAAGCATCTTATTCAATTCATACGTGTTTTTTTTTCCTTCTTTCTTCACGGTTCATGAACCTACCCGCTATCCCTCCCTCCGCCCTCTCCACCTCCCTCCCCCTCCCTCCTTCCCAGTTCCCCCTCACCTCCATTCCCTCCCTTCCTTCCTTTCCTCCCTCCCTCCCATCTTCCCCTCATCCCCCCCTACCCCAACGCCATGCCCAGGTCACAGCGGTATTGTCCACATCCCTCTAACCTCTCCCTCTCCCTCTCCCTCTCCCTCTCCCTCTCCCTCTCCCTCTCCCTCTCCCTCTCCCCCTGCCCTCCCTCTCTCCTCCCCCTATCCATCACCCCCCCCCCCTCCCCCAACAGGTTCACGGAACTCGACCTTTTCTCTATTCACGGGCTGTTCCGCGCATCCTTCCACGTGGGAATGGGGGGGGGAGAGGAGAGGGAGGAGAGGGAGTGGGAGAGGGAGGGAGAGAGAGAGAGAGAAGGATGGATGAAGGAAGAGAGAGAGAGAGGGAGGAGAGAGAGAGAAAGGAGAGAACTGAGGAGAGAGGAGAAGAGAGAGGAAGAGAGAATCGGAGGCGGAGAGAACGAGATGAGAGAGGAGACGAGAGAGAGACGAGAGAGAGGAGAGGTGAGTAGAGAGGAGAGAGAGGGGGCGAGGAGAGAGATTTGACGATGTAGAGAGAAACTAGAGAGAGAGAGGGGGAGAGAGGGGAAGAGAGGAGAGAGTGAGAGGGGTGGAGGGACGAGAGGAGAGAGATGGGGAGAGAGATGGGGGAGAGAGAGCGAGGGGGAGAGAGAGAGAGGGGAGAGAGCTGGAGAGAGAGAGAGAGAGAGGGAGATGAGAGAGATCAAGAGAGGACTTGGAAGAGTGGAGAGTGTGAGAGACGAGAGAGAGAGATGAGAGAAGGGATAGAGGAGGAGAGGAGAGAGGAGGAGAGAGAGAGAGGAGAGAGAGAGATAGAGAGGAGGAGAGAGAGAGAACGGAGAGAGAGAGCGAGCTGGGTAGAGAGGAGAAGAGGGAGAGGGAGGGAGAGAGAGGGAGAGAGAGAGAGAAGAGAGAGGGAGAGGGAGAGGAGAGGGGGAGAGGGGTGAGAGTGGGAGGAGAGAGAGAGCTAGAGAGAAAGAGACAGAGAGAGAAGAGAGAGAGAGAGAGAAAGAGACACAGAGAGAGAGAGAGCGGGAAGAGATTGAGACGAGAGAGGAGAGAGAGGAGAACGCGAGAGAGAGGAAAGAAAAAGAGAGAAAGAGAGAGAGAAAAGAGAGAGGAGAAAGAATAAGAAAAGAGAGAGAGAAAGAGAGAGAAAGAGATAGATAGATAGGAAGAGAGATAAGAGAGACAGAGAGGAGAGATGAGGAGAGAGAGAGAGAGAAGGAGGAGGGAGAGGAGAGAGGGAGAGAAGCAGAGAGAGAGGGAGAGAGAGAGAGAGACAGAGATGAGAGAGAGAGGAGAGGAGACAGAATAGGAGAGAGAGGAGAGCGAGAGGATGAGAGAGGAGAGGAAGAGGAGAGGGAGAGGAGTTGAGAAGGGAGGAGAGAGAGAGGAGAGAAGAGACAGAGACAGAGAGAGAGACAGAGAGGAGGAGATGAGAGGACAGAGAGAGAGAACAGAGGAGACAGGAAGAGAGAGAGAGAGAGAGAGAGAGACAGAGAGAGACAGAGATGAGAGAGAAGAGAAAGAGAGAGAGGAGAGACCGGGAGAGGAGAAAGAGGGAGAGGAGAGAGATGAGAGAGAGAGAGAGAGAGAGAGAGAGAGAGAGAGAGGGCGGGGAAGGACCTCGACGTCCACTTCCTTTGTGCGTGGGCGTGAGGGTGGCCAAGACTGTCTCAGAGGGCCGCTTGTTTGGGGCGGGCGGCCTTGGAATATGTTTAATTGGACTGACTGACTGACTGAATAAATGAATGAATGAATGAATGACTAACACTGACTGACACTGACTGACTGACTCTCTTCTCTCTCTTCTCTCTCTCTCTCTCCTTCTCTCTCTCTCTCTCCTCCTCTCTATCTCTCCTCTCTCTCTCTCTCTCTTCTATCTTCACTACTCACGCGGGTAGAGTAGAAATAGAAAATAAAAGTAGAAAGTAGAAGTTACAAGGCACACACACACAACACACACACACACACACCACCAACAACTCACACTCACACTCACACTCACACTCACACTCACATCACACTCCACACTCACACTCACACTCACACACCACACACACACACACACCCCCACAAACACACACACACACACACACACACACACACACACACAACACACACACACACACACACACACACACACACACACACACACACACACACACACACACCCCGGCGTCAGGCCAAGCACTTCCGCTGACAGCTAGCTGGATCGCCGGGGAGTTCCGCTTGCTTAAAAGGACACGCACGCTTTTTGTTTCTTTTTAAAAATGGAGTTACCGGTTTGATGAAGAAAGCGAAGTACTACTCGGGCGCAATGATACACGAAAGAAATAACACCGGGTAATGTCTGTCTGTCTGTCTGTTTGTGTGTGTGGTTGTGTGGTTGTGTGTGTGTGTGTGTGTGTGTGTGTGTGTGTGTGTGTGTGTGTGTGTGTGTGTGTGTGTGTGTGTGTGTGTGTGTGTGTGTGTGTGTGTGTGTGTGTGTGTGTGTGTGTGTGTGTGTGTGTGTATGACATATACATACATACATACCTACATTACATATACTTTTCCGCTTAGAGAACGCAAAACGTGTATTTCACTTAAAAGCAGTGGAAGTGAGACAGACGTCGGACGAGCACGGGCATGGACACGGGCACGGGCACGAGTACGAGTACGGGCACGGGCACGGGCGTGGGCGGAGGGCGTGCAATCACACCCAACAATTCCGTCAACCCAAGCGCACAATCCGTCCCCACCCTGACTCGCCCATACCCACCCCTTCCCCCTCCCCCCTCTCTCTCTCCCTCCCCCCCTCAATCCTTACCCGTGACCCCGACACCGCCCTTTCCACCCCCACCCCCACCCCCCCACCCCATCGCCACACAATGCCTCGTTACTGTGGGAAAGCTCAGACCCTTTACTCCACATTCGGCGGAGGATCCAACCTAGATTTCGAATACCCCCCCCCCCATCCCCCCAAAAAAGAAAAAGAAAAGAAACAAGAAAAAAAGGAAAAGAAAAATATTACCCACGGAATTCACACCCTCCAGTTCAAATAGAAACTCAATTACCCCCTCCCCCATAATTATATGCAACAAGGACAACAAAATGCCTCAAAATTATCGATAACAACAATCGTACTAATTACGACAACGATGATGATAATGATAACAATAACGATAATCATCGTCATCGTCATTACCGCAATATGAACAAGAAGAACAACAGTAATAATAACAACAAAAAACAATAAAAAATAACATTTAGCAAACACCAAAATATAACAAATTCACCCATTGCCACTTAAATAAAGCCTAATACACCACCACCTCCCACCTCCCACCTCCCCCCACCTCCCACCTCCCACCTACCCCCACCTCCCACCTCCCCACCTCCCCCCCACTTCCCACGCCGTCGCCCGGGCTGACCCCACACACAGGGACCCAAACCCGGGGCTGCCCTCACATCTCAGGGCATCCAACGCCCTGTGACCTGCCCTCTCTACCCTGTAATCACCCCCCCCACGCCTCTACCCATTCCCCACCCCCTCAACCCCATGCCCCATGCCCTATCCCTTCGCCCACGCCTCTACCCATTTCCCATCCCTTCCTCTCTCATTTTTTTACCCCATCCTTAAACCCTTACTATTTATCCCATATCCATACCCCATGTCCTATCCTCCCCCCCCACCCCCCCATCCCCAACCCCCCACGCCTCTACCCACTTTCCACCCCTCTGATGTTCTGTTTTTTACCCCATCCCCACCCACCCCACGTTAACACCCCATACCCCATACCCCCTTTCGCAATACCCCATATCCCATGCCCCATGCCCCTCCCCTCTGTGGTTTCCCCCTACCCCTTTCCGCTCCGCCCCAATCTAATCGAATCCAAAAGGCATGAAATCAAAGCAAATTGGATGAAAACGAGCGAGTCTCCTGCCCAGGGAGTGACCGCCTCGGTCAATCTGAGCAAACGAGATGTTGAATCGAATCAAATCAAGACTAAATCAAAACCAGTAAGACCGAATCAGATCGAACCACCACATCCCTAGCTTCCCGACAAAAAAAAAAAAAAAAAAAAAAAAAAAAAAAAAAAAAAAAAAAAAAATTTATATATATATATATATATATATATATATATATATATATATATATATATATATATATATATATATATACATTATATATATAATATCAATGAAAACGTCACGCCACGAATTCCCGCCTCGAGACCCTGATAAGACGAGGCCCGCCCACCAGCGACCACGCCCGCGCCGCTCGCTTTCTCACGGGGGGAGGGGGGGAGGGGGAAGGAAGAGGAAGACATCGTTGCGAAATGCCACCCTCAACCCCCCCCCCTTCCTTCACCAGCAGGTCTCCGTCGCCCAAATCGGCCATTCACGATCCCTTGCCCGTGTCTCTCTTCTCCTCGGCTATTCCTTCTCTTCCTGTTCGCGCTGGCCTTTCTTTTGCCTTCCCTTCTTCCCTGTTCGCTATCACTATTTAAGTCGAGACAGAGTGAGGGTGAATGCGTGAGTGAGCGAGAGAAAGAAAGAGAAAGAGAGAAAGAACGAGAGAGAATAGAAAGAGAGAGAGGAGGGATAAATAAAAAAAAGGGGGGGGAGAAAGAGAGAAAGAGAGAAAAAAGATAAAAAGAGAAACAGAGAAAAAGAGAAAGAAAAAAAGAGAAAGAGAGAGAGGAAAAAAAAGATCATGAGAAAGAGACGCAGAAATGTGCGAAAGGAGCCCAGGGCGTGGCCGAGCGATCTCACGGACGGGCCAGGGGGTCGTGAGGAAAATCCCGTCCTTTGTGTTGGGAGGAATCAACTTTATTAGCATTTAACTTACATTCATAACGTTCGCACTCGCAAAATCTCTCTCTCTCTCTCTCTCTCTCTCTCTCTCTCTCTCACTCACTCACTCACTCACTCACTCACTCACTCACTCACTCACTCACTCACTCACTCACTCACTCACTCACTCACTCACTCACTCACCCTCCCTCCCTCTCCCCCACACATTAATAAACATACTTTTTCTGTCTCTATCCCATCTCTATCTCCATCTCCCTACCTCACTGAACATGGATGCAATGCAACGTCAGCCAAAATTGCAATTAATCCAAGATAGGATAACAGAAGAAGTTCAGATGGCTGTGTGGGGGGGGGGTGGAGAGGAGGGTATAAAATTCCCGGGAAAAAGCATTACTTGGAAAGAAACAAAGAAAATATGAAAAAGAAAAAGAAAGAAAAAAAAATTGAAATGAAGGGACGGGTGTCTTTAAACTACCCTTAAACCTAAACCAACCAAACGAAACCCCGCTCAACACTAAGCACGCACAAACACAAATCTCTAAATCTACACCTAAACGGAAATCAAAACGAAATGTAACCTAAACCTAAATTTTAATCTAAACCGAAAACTTTAACCTAAACCTAAACTTTAACCTTAACTTTAACCTAAACCTAAACTTTAACCTTAACTTTAACCTAAACCTAAACTTTAACTCAAACCCAAATCTAACCTAGGAAACCCACACCGAGCAGGAGAGTCGCGTGCGTGAGGCGAGGCGCGCTCAGCATGAAGGGGCGACGCAGCCCGCAATGGGCCCCATACACGCCATTCGCGGCCCCGAAGTGAAGCTCCGAGACGCCTTCGAATCCCTCAATCCGCACCATCCGTAAAATAAAGCATTCGGCTTTTTTTTTCTTCCTTTAATGGTTCTCTTAACGGCATAAACCTAATCGTAAATAAAACAATAATAATAATAACAACGTCAACATCACCAACAGCAATATCATCACCATCAACATCACAATCAACATAAAAAAACAATAATAATAACAACAACGTCAACAACAATAATATCAACAACTAAAAACAGCAACAACAACAACCCCACCCCCATCACGTGTGGTTTAGCATCTTCCTGAACCCAAAACCAACCCACAACGGTAATCGGTCATAAAACTAGCGGCTGTTTCTTGAAAGTTTACAACACATCCGCAGGTCTCGTCCGTTCGTCGCCATAGCCATTGTTGTCATTATCGACGGCGCAGGGAGGTTGCGTCATCGCCGAGCGCCCGCGTCCGGATCGCTACTTCGCGCGTTGAAATCTCTCGCCAGCAGGAAGCGACAGGTGGCGGGGGGGAGGGGGGAGGGAGAGAGAGAGAGTTCTCTTTACATAGAAGTAGAAACAATAGTAATTACATTAGTAGAGGATATTAAATAAAACAAAATAAAATAAGATGGTCACATCATTAGAAATAGATGTCACTGACAATTTAAAAGACGTTCCTTTAACTTCTTTTCTGCATCTCTTTGAAAATGGGGTTATGATGCCATGTTTCCAAAATAATCAGTAGGTACCGGTGACTATAGATGTCTTTATAATGACAGATAGAATGCAATTGCGGGTAAGCTTTCTTTGATGAATCGAAAAGCAATATTATCCACTCCTACAGCATTGGCTTCACGTAAGTGTTTTATTGTTAAGACCGTTGTTTCCACTCCTACTGGCTGTGGTCTGAAAGCATTTGTTGAGAGCCTTGTTCCTGGTTGTGTTTGGTGGGGCCAGGGAAACAGCTGTCTGCTCATGGGCGAGCCTAACGATACTTGCGAAGTAGTTTAGATGTTCTATACTACTTATGGAATCTGAGGAAGTGTCTGTGTGGTGTTTTTTGTTTGGTGTTAACGTTTTTAAAAAAAATCGTGTTTCGTTGGCGTCTTATTTACAGTTATTGAATTTATTTTGAAAAAAAAAATGATGATTGAATTAATGCTTTAACTTTTTTTTCTCTCAGAATGAAGGGTGATGTCAGTTTTATTTGTTCTGAGACATTTGTGGTTGTTGTTTCGGCCATGTGCGTTTCATTTGATTTACGGGTGTCCCTTACTCCTCCACCTCACCCTGTATCATATTTATAACACTGAAAATTTGAATGTTAATTAAATTACTTGACATTTCTTCATGAAGCCATGTTTCACTAATTAAAAAGGATGTCGAAATTTCTCTCCGTGATCATTTCAATTTCTTCAAAGTGACCAAGGCGAGATTGTGTATTGATACGTTTTATTTTAATTGTATAGCACGATGTGACCTCTGGACTTGCTGACTGTGTGACGACGTCAAACAAGCTGATCGCTTTTCTTTTCTACTTATTTTTTGTTCAAAAAAACTTTTACATTTTGGGGGAAAACATCAGAATTTGTGAAGAGTTATGGGTTTACATCTTTGCCTCTGATTGTCACTGTGAAACTAGAATCAAACTGATGTGTCATGTTTGTCTTCGATGCTTTTGCATTAGATATATTTTCAAACTCGGGCAAGAAAGTCTTCAATGTTTTCTTCCTCTGTGCCAGGGTGACAACTTGTGATGTAGAAGTACACTACCCGGGGTCCTTCTGTAGTGGTATGGGTGTTAGGCGTTCCTCGCATGCTTACTTCTCTTCCCTTTTCTGGAGGTGACGGCGACGAAACTTTCCTTGTCTTGCTCGTTGTTTGTTGCGTTTCCGGTCGTTCGCAGGAGTGGTGGGCATAGGCGTAGAGGTTGTATGGGGGGTGGGGGGGTGGGGGGAGGTTGTGCGAGTGTCCATGCTTTTGCAGGGATTGAGGTATAAGATGTTCTCACAGGGAGGGTGCGAAAGGGAGAGGTTGGTAGGAGAACTGGTCGTGGGCAGGGGAGGGAGATGAGGATGGGGCTTGGAGGGAGGAGGGTGAATCTGTTGTGAGTGTTGCTTCCTCTCCGCATTCCTGCTTCTGAGTAGGTATCAAGTCTTGGCCAATCATTTGCTGATGGTAGACTGCTGGTCACAGAACATTCCAATCAGCAAGTCTATCTTGTTTTCGATGATATCTTGATTGATCACAGCTGGCTCGTTTGGTGTCTGAGCGCCTTGATGACTTGGTTTGTGGAAAAAAATTCACAAAGGGTGTGGATTTTTTTGGTGATGACTAATCTGTAGTTGGAATGTTCTTGTTGTTCGTTGAGAACACTAATTTGTTATTGTTCAATCTGATCAACCATTGTATGCACGACGATCATTATCATCCTTTTAATGTCACGTGTCGTGTTCTTGGGTTTCTGGAGTCCAGTAAATCTAAAATGATGCTATGAGCCTGATTACTCTCTTCAGGGCTGCACAACTTTTTATGTGGTCGCACAAGACCATCCTTGTCCATGCTCTCTTTGTTGCGATGAAGCAAAAGGATGATGATCAGAAAAGAGAGAGAGAGAGAGAGAGAGAGAGAGAGAGAGAGAGAGAGAGAGAGAGAGAGAGAGAGAGAGAGAGAGAGAGAGAGAGTGAGTGAGTGAGTGAAAAGAGGTCAAAAGAAATCGTGAGAGATCGAGAGATGGATCCTTTCAAAGGCAAGATTTCTTCTAAATACTCCGACCGTATTTTATAACCATACTTCATGTTGCACTAACGTCAAGATAACTATTCTAATAAAAAAACATTCAGTTTAATACAAATATTAATTCACCGCACTCATACCGCTTGCAAGTGACAATAACACGCCAACCCCGCCCGCAGTTTTCCACCTAAGAATAGCAACAGCAAGATCCCTCGTAGGCACACCCACTGGCACGCCGCCCGTGACATACGCCCGGCCTAATCCCCGCACACGAATAGCGTGCAGGAGGCCCAAGTCACGTACATTAACCCCCCCCCCCCCGTCTCGCACACGCACATACACACATACACACACACACACCTTCGCTCAACGCACGGCTTACACTGGCGGGTGTCATGAACAGTACACCCCCCCCCCTCTAACGCCGCAAAGATCTGACGGAATGGGAGAGTATGACTCACGCCCGGTCACGTGTTGAGGCGGCGCTGGGGGGTTGTCGGGGCGTCATGCAGCCTCCGCGCACCTCGCCATGCACAGGCTGTCACTCCGTCGCAAGAGAAGCAACGCATGATCTCTTCCTCTCGCATGCATGAGCGGGAGCGGGAGTGCAGTCACCTACCCCCCTCCCTATTACTTCCCCCCCCCCCCGACGGGTGACGGGGAATGAGCTGCGGAACGTTACGCCGCGTGACGAGGGCGCTGCTCGCTGTCGCCGCCGACGTCGACTCCCACCCGGGGTCCCGCTGACGCGATGCCGCCCCGACGCTGGGGTGACTGCGCCCTCCCTCGCCTCGAATCGCCCTCCCTCGCCTTCGCCGTGCATCTCACCTACTTCGCCGGGGCTTCCTTCGATTGCAGTCGATCGCCACCACCTTCCTTCCCCTCCGCCACCTTCCTTCCCCTCCGCCACCTTCCTTCCCCTCCGCCACCTTCCTTCCCCTCCGCCACCTTCGCCGGACCCCCCCCCCCCCCAGAACCTCGACGCGCCAAAAAATCAAAACAAAAAGGCTCCCGAGAAGGTGAGAGAAAGGAAGCCCGCCTGCACCTTGCATACCAAGGGCACCACACCCGCGTCTAATAAGTCCCTTAAGGATGTTGCAACCTCGCCGCGGGTCGCTTTCCGGAAATGCGTGCCATTCGCAATTAAAGGCGCATGGCATAGCGGAAGGAAGGTGGGAGAGGGGAAGGGAAGAAAAGAGAAAGGGGGAGGAGCAGGGAGGAGAGGGAAAGGAGAGGAGGGGGAGGGAGGAGAGGGGAAAGAGAGGAGGGGGAGAGAACCATTCAACTGTCCATCAACTTCTCTTCTGTTTATTTCGGCAATCTCTCACATAGCGGAAGAAAAACGAGAAGAAGCAACACAGACAAAATAACGACGAGAGATCTTCCGAAATGCGGGGAACTGACACGACGAAAACAAGGAAGAGGGAGATGGGAGACAGATAACGTCACTTCGAGAGAAGAGGGAGAGAGGGAAGGAGAGGGACAAGAGGACAAATAAGGATAGGAGCCGGGGGGGGGAGATGGGAGACGGGAGATGGAGAATGATAAAAAGAGAGAGAGAGAGCCAGAGACAAACAGAGATGACTAAGGTGGGTCCGCATGTGGCCTGTGAGTGCGAGTAAGAGTGCCAACCCCTCGAGAGAAAGTCGTCCGTTCTTAACTTTCTTTTATTTCATTCATGCCCTTCTGTTAAACTTCTTTTTATTTTTTCCCCGGGGGGGGGGGGGGAAAAAAAAGGGGGGGGGGGGGAAGGGGGGGGGGGGGGGGGGCCCCCCCCCCCCCCCCCTTTTTTTTCCCCCCCCTTTTTTTCCCCCCCCGGGAAAAAAAACCCCCCCCCCCAAAAACCCGGAAAAAAATTAAAAAAAAACCCCAAAAAGGGGGGAAAAAAACCCCCCCTTCCCTTAAAAAGGGGGGGGGGGGGGAAAAAAAAAAAAAATTTAAGGAGGGGGGGGGGGCCCGGGGGGGGAAAATTGGAAAAAAGGGGCCAAAAAAAAAGGGAAAAGGGGGGGGGGGGAAAGGGGGGGGGGGGAAAAAAAAAAAAGGGGGGGGGGGGGGGGGGGGTTTTTTTTTTTTAAAAGGGGGGAAACCCGGGGAAAATTTTTCCCCTTTTTTTAAACCCCCTTTTAAAACCCCTTTTTTAAAAAAAAAAAAAAAAAAAAAAAAAAAAAAAAGGGGGGCCCCCCCCAAACCCGGGGGGGGGGGAAAAAAAGGGGAAAAAGGGGTGGGGAAAAAAATTTTTTTTTGGGGGGGGGAAAAAAAAAACCCCAAAAAAAGGTTGGAAACCCTTTTTTTTTTTGGGGGGAAAAAAGGGGGGGGGGAGAGGGTAAAAAAGGGAGAAAGAAAAAAAAAATTTTTAAAAAAATTTTTTTTTAAAAAAAACCCCCCCGGGGGGGGGGGGGGGGGGGAAAAAAAAAAAAAGGGGAAAAAAAAAAAAAGGGGGGGAAAAAAAAAGGGGAAAAAAAAAAGGGGGGGGAAAGAAAAAAAAAAAAAAATAAAAAAAAAGGGAAAAAAAAAAGGGGGGAAAAGGGGGGGGGGAAAAAAGGGGGGGGGGGAAAAAATTTGGGAAAAAGGGGGAAAAGGGGGGGGGGGGGGGGGGGGGGGGAAAAAAAAAAAAAAAAAAAAAAAAAGGGGGGGGGGGAAAGGGGGGGAGGGGGGAGGGGGGGAAAAAAAAAGGGGGGGGGGAGAAAAAAAAAAGGGGGGGAGAGGGGGGGAGAGGGAAAAAAAGGGGAGGGGGGAGAGAAAAAAAAAGGGAGGGGGAGAGAAAAAGGAGAAAGAGAGGGGGGGGGGGAGAAAAAAAAAAGGGGGGGGGGGGGGGGGGAAAAAAAGAGGGGGGGGGGAAAGGGGGGGGGGGAGGGGGGGAGGGGGGGAGAGAGGGAGAGGGAAAAAGGGGGGGGGGGGAAAAAGGGGGGGGGGGAAAAAAAAAAGGGGGAAGAGAGAGAAAAAGGGGGGAAGAGAGGGGAAAAGAGAGAGAGGGGGGGAGGGAGAGGGGAAAAAAAAAGGAAAGAGAAAAGGAAAAAAAGGAGAAAAAAAAAAAGGGGGGGGGAGAAAGGGGGGGGGGAGGGGGAGAGAGAGAAAAAGAGGGGGAAAAGGAGAGAGAGAAAAAGGGGGAAAAAAAAAAAAAAAAAAAAAAAAAAAAAAAGGGGGGGAGGGGAAAAAAGGGGAGAGGGGGGGGGGGAAAAAAGGGAGAAAAGGGGGGGAGAAAGGAGAGAGAGAGAAAGAGAGAAGAGAGAAAGAGAGAGAGAGAGAGAGGGGGGGGAAGAGAGAGAGAGAGAGAAAAAAAGGGAGGGAGGGAGGGGGGGGGAAAAAAAAAAAAAGGGGGGGGGAAAGAGAAAAAAGAGGGGGGGGAAGAGAGAAAAGGAGAGAGAGAGGGGAAAAAGGGGGGGGAAGAAAAGAAAGAAAAAAAGGGGGGGAAAAAGGGGGAAGAGAGAGGAAAAAAGGGGAAAAGGAGAAAGAAAAAAAAGGGGGGAGAAAAAAAAAAGGGGAAAAAGAGAAAAAATAGAGAAAAAAGGGGGAAAAAAAAAAAAAGAAAGAAAAGAGAAAAAAAGAGGGGGGGAGAGAGAAAGAGAAAAAAGGGGAGAAAAAGGGGGAAGAGAGGGAGGAGAGAGGGAAAGGGGGGGGGAAAAAAAAAAGGGGGAGAGAGAAAAGGGAAAAAAAAAAAGAGCCCGGGGGGAAAAAAAAGAAAAAAAAAGAGAAAGAGAGAAAAAGGGGGGGAAAAAAAAAGGGGAAAAGAAAGAGGGAAAGAAAAGGAGGGGGAAAGAGAGAGAGGGAAAAGAGAGGGGGGGGAAAGAGGGGGAGGGAAAGAAAAAAAGGGGAAGGGGGGGGGGGGGGAAAAAGGGGGGGGGGGGAAAAAAAAAAAAAAAAAAAAGGGGGGGGAAAAAAAAAAGGAAAAAGAGAGAGGGGGGGGGGGAAAGGGGGGGGGGGGGGAAAAAAGAAGGAGGGGGGCCCCGGGGGGGGGGGGAAAAAAGGGGTTAAAAAAAAAAAAAGGGGGAAAAAAAAGGGGGGGGGGGGGCCCCCTTTTTTTTTTAAAAAAAAAAAAAGGGGGGGGAAAAAGGGGGGGAAAAAAAGGGGGGGGGGGGGGGGGGGTTTTTTTTTTTTTTTTTTTTTTTTTTTTTTTTCCCCCCCCCCCCCAAAAAAAAGGAAAGGGGAAAAAAAAAAAAAAGGGGGAAAAAAAAAGGGAAAAGGCCCAAAGGGGAAAAACCCAAAAAGGGGGGGCCCAAAAGGGGAAAAAAAAAAAAAAAAAGGGGGAAAAAAAAAAAAAACCTAAAAGGGGGGAGGGAAAAGGGGGGGAAAAAAGGGGGAAAAAAAAAAAGGGGAGGGGGGGAAAAAAAAAAAAAAAAAAGGGGAAAAAAAAGGGGGAAAAAAAAAAAAAAAAAAAAAAAAAAGAGAGAGAAGGAAGAGAGGAGAGAAGATGGAGAGAGAGAGAAGGGGAGAGATGAGAGAGAGGAGAGGAGAGAGAGAGAGAGAGAGAGAGAGAGAGAGAGAGAGAGAGAGAGAGAGAGAGCGGTAATGGCGAGAGATGAAACCGATTCGAGGAGTAACACCCCCCCCCCCACCCCAAGGAGTTTCTCGTGAGCAGCCAAGCGTCCCTCGCCTCACGCTGCTCGCCCTCAGGAACAACACCCG
>NC_051398.1:46976702-46977851 GCF_015228065.2 Penaeus monodon
GAGAGAAGATGACAGGAGAGAGTAGAAGAGAGGAGAGAATAGATAGAGACCGATATGAGATATAGGATAGAGAATAGAAATCATAGAGATAGAGAGATAGAGAGAATATAGAGAGATAGAGAGAGATAGAGAGAGAGAGAGAGAGAGAGAGAGAGAGTAGAGAAGAGAGAGAAGAGATAGAGAGGGTGGGGTGGGAGAAAACAGCACAGACAACACAGACAGACATGCAGGAGAGAGATAAGAAAACAGAGAGAGATAGAAGAGAGAGAGAGAGAGAGAGAGAGAGAGAGAGATAGAGAGACGATAGAGCATAGCGAGAGGAGAGCAGAGCGAGAGAAGAGAGATAAGACTAGAGTAATAGAGAGAGAAGAGAGATAGAAGATAAGGAGATGAGCAGAGCGAGAGAGAAGCAGAGCATAGAGAGAGACAGAGAGACAGAGAATATAGAGGAGTAGAAAAAGTAATATGAGATAGAGATATATAGCAGGATAGAGAGATAGTAGATAGAGATATAGAGAGTATATAGAGATATAGATACAAGAGAATAGCATAGAGTACATATAATATAGAGAGATGAAGAATAATGAGATATAAATATAGATCAGATAGAGTCAGATAGAAAGTATAATCACACATATATATCAATAATATTCGATATTATAAGATAGCATATAATATATACACTAAATATAATATATATAAATAGACTAATATATAGAATATATATATATATATATATATATATATATATATATATATATATATATATATATATATATGATATATAACATATATATAACATATATAAGTATTACACACACACACACACACACACACACACACACACACACACACACGCACACGCACACGCACACGTACACGCACACGCACGCGCGCGCGCACACACACACACACACAGACGCACACGCACACGCACACGCGCACACGCGCACGCACGCACGCACGCACGCACGCACGCACGCACGCACACACACACACACACACACACACACACACACACACACACACTCACTCACTCATAAACACTCCCTCCCTCCCTCCCTTTCTCCCACACACACACACACATATATATACACCGTGAGTGCTAATATCTTTCTACGTCTAAAGGACTTAAGAGATAAAAGGGGT
>NC_051398.1:46977951-46991723 GCF_015228065.2 Penaeus monodon
CAAGCCGCCGGTTTCCCCGGGTGGCTTATTTGGTCCTTATTTGGTGCAGAAAAAAAAGAAAAAAAAATTAAGATAAAGAAAAAGTGATAAGTAAAAGGGTTTTCCCCTTAATTTTCCCTTTGGTCAAAGAAAAAAAAGGGATTTTTTTCAGTTTTGATAAAACGAATTGATCTTTTTACCTGGAAGTGGCGTGGGAGCGACGCTGTTGCTTTCTTGGTTACTTGCTGGGGGAAATTCCCGGGGTTGCACGAGTTTTGGGCACAACACAGGCAACGTTGCAGAGGGTGAGCTTTGAAAAGGAATTTTTAAGGCTATTTGTCGGGCCCGCTTGCATGAGTGTGGCATCGAGTCCCCCCTGCCTCCCCGCTCCGCGGGCTTTTTCGGAACTGCGGGGGGTGAACTTCGAGGGTTGTCGGCTCCCGTTGGCCCCGGGGTGAGAGCGTGCCCCCTGGCTCTTCGTGATAGCAGTCCTCTCTGACTCATCTCCGGGGAGGTGGACTGGATTCGCCCCCCGGGGCTCTCCTTTTGGCTCCGGGCCGATTTGGGGCCCGCCCTCGCCCGTGAGGGACCCTTGGCGGGGCTGCGGCGTCAGCGCGACTCCGCCACCATCCCCTCTCTGTATCAGCGGACTTCCGCTTGAAGGGGGTACGAAGTGGGGATCTGGGAGGATGAGCTCGGAGATTGGGCCGGGAAAAAGGGATCTTCTTTTGTTTCCCGCCAAACCAAAGGTTGTGGGGCAAGCGCTTTGTGCGGGTGGGGCCCACGCCCCCCGCTCCAGGAACCCCGATTGAGAATTTTGGAAAACCCCCCCCACCCCCCCCCCTCCCCAAAAACCCCCGGGGCTCCTCCCCGCTTTTCCCAATTTTTTTTTGAAAATTTCCTCTGAGACCCTTCCCCCTTTTCTCTTTTCTTCCTCTCTTTTTTACGCGTTTCCTTCCCATTCCCATTTTTATTTCCCCCCACTCTCCCTTTCCTTTCCCTTTTCCCCCTTTTTTTTCCGTTTTTTTCTTTTCCTTTTCCTCTCGTCCTTTTTCTCATTTCCCCCCTCCCCTTTTTCTTTACCCTTCCGTTCCCATCCTCTACTTCCTCTCCCGACCAAAAAGGCTTTTTAGACCCCCCCCCCCTTACCAAAACCCCCATCCCATACCGTGCTCATTTTGAAAACAGTTTCCCTGTTGCATGGCTTCCGGGCTGGCGCAAGTTTTTTTCCATTCCAAACCCCTTCCCCGCGCGGGCGGGGGGGGACGGGGGGTTTGTCTGGGGGGCGATTCTTTGGGGTCGATTACCTGTTTTACCTTTTGGTATTCTGAAATTTGTACCGGTCTTTCTCCCGTGTCTTCGGGGGGAGAAATTCGGTGGGGTTTTCAGCAAAATGATTCCCCCCCCTTTTCCAAATTCATTCACTTTTTTGTGTTTCTGTTTTCCCCTTCTTTCTTTATTCTCTCTCTCTCTCTCTCTCCTCTCTCTCTCCTCTCTCCTCTCTCTCCTTCTCTCTCTCTCTCTTCTCTCCTCTCTCTCTCTCTCCTCTCTCTTCTCTTTTTTTTTTCTCCCCCCCCCCCCCCCCCTTTTCCCACTCACTCTCACTCTCACTCCCCCTCCCCCTCCCTTTCCCCCTCCCCTCACTCACCCTCCTACCTCTCCCCAAACTCCTCCCCTCCCATTCCCTCTCTGACCCCCCTCCCCTCTCCCTCTCCCTCCTTCACTCTTTTTCCTCTCCCCCCTCGCGCCCCCCCCCTTCCCTCATGTCTCCCTCTGTCCCCCCTCATTCTCACTCTCACTCTTTCCTCTCCCCCTCGCCTCCCTCCCCCTTTTCCCCTTCTCCTCTCCTCTCCCTCTCCCCTCCCTCCCCTCTCCTCTTCTCACCTCACTCTCATCTTTTCCCTCTCCCCCCTCGCGTCCCCTCCCTCAAAAAAAATCATTTCCCTGCCTTGTCCTTCTTTTCGCTCGCTTCCCTCTCCTTTCCCCTTTTTTCTTTCCCCCTTCCTTACTCCCTTTTTTCCCCCCTTTCCTCTCTTCTTCCCCCTTTTCCCTTCCCCTCCTCCCCCTTTTTCTTCCTTTTCCTTCCCCCCTTCTTTTTTCCTTTTCTTCCCTCCTCTCTTTTACTTCCTTTTCCTTCCCCCCTCTCTCTTACTTCCTTTTTCCTTCCCTTCTCTCTCTTATTTCCTTTTTCCTTCCCCCTCCTCTCCTTACTTTTTTTCCCTTTTCCCCTTTTCTCTCTTCTCTTCCGTCGTTTTCCCCTTCTCTCTTTTCCATCCCCCCCCTCGCTCCCCCCCCTTTTTCCCCTTCCGTTTTTTTCCCCTTCCCCCTCTTTCCTCTCCCCATCCCCCCTTTCCCCTTCCCCCCTTTTCCCCTCCCCCCCCCCCGTGACTCTCCCTTTCTCTTATTTCCCCTTCTGTTCCCCCCCCCCCCCCTTTTTTTTTTCTCCCTCCCCCTTGTAAACCAATTCGATTTTTATTTTTTTGTTTATTTACTTTCTTATTTTTCGTTATTCCTTATTTGTTATTTAACCGCATTTTTTTTCAGGAAGGGGGATGGGACAAGCGTTTAAAGGGCGGACGGGGAAAGTGAGAAAATTTGGATTCTAAAATAGAGTAGAACCCAAGCGGAGACGTGAAGGGAAGGATAGATATAAAAAAAGATAGGAAAAGAAAAAGAAAAGCGGGTGTTTAAACAAAAGAGGCAGACGGGCGGGCGGACGGGGCGGCGGCAGAAACAGCAGCAGCAGCAGCAACAGCGGCAGCAGCAGCAGCAGCAGGGCAAACAGCAGAGCAGCAGCAGCAGCAGGCAGGCAGGCAGCAGGCAGGCAGGCGGAGGGGGACGGCAGGCAGCAAACAAACAGAAAACAACAACAGAAAAGACAACAGGCCCCCGCGCGAAGCGCCGCGACCGCGGCGCCGCAGAAGCCGCGCGAAGACGGCAGGCGGCGCCCGCGGGGCCCCCCGCGGCGTGTGAAGGGGGGGATTGGCCCCCATCTGTTCTGTAAAGGCGCTTTTCCGACCCCTCCGCCCCCCTCAAACCAGGCTCTGCAAACCGGAAAGGGACGGCCCGGGGGCTTCCCCCCCCCGGGGGGGGCGTGGAGGGGGGCCCCGAGTCGGTACTGAAACGAATAAGGGGGAGTTTTTTCTGCATCCCTCAGGCCCTCTACAACAAGTGATGAAACCCTTTTAGGGCAGGGGAGGGGAGCCCCGGGGGGGGAGGGGGGAAACGGGAAAAAAACTCCCTGGGTTTTGCGCTTCGTCCCTCGGTTTTCCCGAGAGAAAAGGGGAGGAAAGAAAGGGAGGGGGAGGGGGGGGGGGGAGGGGAGGGGAGGGAAAGAGGGAGGGGGGGGAGAAAGGGAGAGGAGGGAAGGGGAAGAAAGGGAGGGGAAAGGGGGAAAGGAAGGGGTAAGGGAAAGGGGAAGGGGAAAGGGAAGGGGGAAAAAAGAACACAAAATATGGGAAAGAAGAGAATCAAAGGGCCAAAAAGAGTATGGGCAGAGCAACGGCAGGAGTTCAAAAGTTTACGGAAATAAAACAGAGGGAATATAGGAAAAGGCAGAGGGCAGGTGTCGTGAATCCCCCCTTTCCCTCCTTTTTATATCAGCCCCCTTCCTCCTTCACCTCCTTTCCCATCTCCCCCCTTTCCCTCCTCCTTCTCCCATCCCCTATCTCCCCTCAGCTCCGCCCTTTTTTATGCCCCTCCTTCGTCCTTCTATGTTTTCCCCTCCTCGCTTTCTCGTCTGCCTTCTCCCCCTCCCCATCTACCGTTTCCCCTTCCCCCATCTACCCTATCCCTCCCCCCTCCCTCCCCCCTCCCCATCTATCTCCTCTCTCTTCTCTCCGTCTATTTTTCCCCTTTTCTTCCCCCTCCCTATATACCTTCTCCCCCTCCCTATATACCTTCTCCCCCCCCCTATATACCTTCTCCCCCTCCCTATATACCTTCCCCCTCCCTCCCCACCTACCTTTTTCCCCCGCCCCTCCCCACCTCCATGCCCCCTCCCTCCCCCCCCCCCCCCTTGCCCTTTAAAGCCATACAAAGGTAGCTTTACGTGGATTCTTACGGGAGCGGGAGAGACCCCTTGTCCGCGGGTTTCCTCTCCCCTCCTTTTCTCTCCTCTGCTCTCTTCTCCTCGCTCTTTTCTCTCCTCTGCTCTCTTCTCCTCCCTTTCACGTGTCTTTCCTGCCTTTTCCCCCTTTATTCCGATCTCTCCACCTCATTTTTTTTTTTTTTTTTTTATAATCTCGTTATTATTGGGTCTGTTTTGTTTTCTCTCTTCTCTCTGTCGTGTTTACTCCTTTCCGCTCTCTTCTTTCTCCCTTATCCTCCATTTGACCTCCTACCTCCTCCCTTCCATTTCTTTCCTCTTATACTTCATCTCCGTGTCTTTCATCCTCACTTCCTCTCTTCCCTCCTCCTCCTTTTCTCTTCCTCCTCTCCTTTCTTCTCCCTTTGTCTCTACGTCCGCATCTTGCTTTTTTTCTCCTTTTTCTTTTTTTCCCTCGACCCCTCTTCTCTTTTCTTCCTTCCTCTCTTGCCCCTTTTCTTTCTCCTCCCCAGTCTCACTTTTCCCCCTCACCCCTCTTCTCTTTTTTTCCTTTTCCTCTTTCCTCTCCCTCTCCCTCTCCCTCTTCTCTTTTTTCTCCTCCCCTACTCTCACCTCCCCCTCACCCTCTTTTCTTTTCTTCCTTTTCCTCCTTTCCTCTCCCTCCCTCCCCCTTCTCTTCTCTTCCTTTTCCTCCCTCCTCCCTCCTCCCTCTCCCCTCCCCTCCCCCTCCCCTCCCCTCCTCCCCTCTCCGGACACTGGCGATGGCGCTCAGATGCTCCACTTGGGCGCCGGCTCTGTTGTTGTCTTCTCTCACCGTTACTTTGCTGTTTTAGTTTGTTATCTATCGTCTCCGTGCCATTTTTTATTGGTCATTCTGTTACTTGC
Organism: Penaeus monodon; assembly: GCF_015228065.2. Classification (NCBI taxonomy): domain Eukaryota; kingdom Metazoa; phylum Arthropoda; class Malacostraca; order Decapoda; family Penaeidae; genus Penaeus; species Penaeus monodon. The sequence goes on from NC_051398.1 coordinate 46,982,864, forward strand.
ACCTTGTTTTAAACTGTTTTACTGTTATTTGTTCGTCGGTTTAGAGCTGTTATAATTCTTTCTCTGTCTTCTTTCTCTTTCTTTCTTTCTTTCTTTCTTTCTTTCTTTCTTTCATTCAGAGGGTATGTATACAGAATATTTTTATTTGCAATTTACAATGGCATCTAAAGCCATTTTCCAGGGAGGGTAATTATTTGTTTATATATTTGTTTTACGTAAGTACGTGCGTAGGCGATTGTTCGCGCGGGCGTGTTTGCGTCCGTGATATAATGTAATCACGTGATTATATATATAATATGTCTGTAATTGCCGGAAATATTTCCAGGTGTTCCCCTTACCGTAAACGACTTTGTTTTTTTTTGTTTTTTTTGTCCTCTAGTTTTTGTTGGTGGAATATTTTACGCTCGTCGTCCTTCTCGAGTTATATGTGAAGGTATTGCAAGTGTCAGGGAGGAGTTTTTGTCTTTTTTTTTATTCATTCTCCTCATCGTTTCGCTCTCCCGCTAATATTTCTTCCTCATATTTCAGTTCTCTTCCTTCTTCGGTTGACCTCCCCCCCCCCCCCTCCTCCCCTCCACCCCCCCCAACGCCTTTTTAATAAATGGTGGTTTATTTTGGGTCGTGTAGTTGGTTGTATGGTCAATGGGTCTCTTGGGTTGTCACTTGTCTGTCATAGCTCTGCCGTTTTCTTTGTTTTTTTTTTCTTAATGATCTTTCTTTTCTTTTTCCCTCGAACGCCTTCCCTCCGTGTCTTTCCTTTTCCCTTTTTTTCTCATTTATTTGGCGGTAACGTTCTTCGTAGTCTTTCTGCTCTGAAAATCCTCGTGCTCAGGACACTAAGTGAACACCACACTAGCTCACTGCCCACTATACCAGCACTGTATCAACGCCAACCCCACCACCACGTCGCCATCGCCCCCACCCTCCCTCCGCCTTTCGTCTCCGCCTCCGCCTCCCGCCTCCGCCGTCGCCTGCGCCTCGAGCCCTGCTTTTGCGAGGCCCGCCGGTGCGGGGGAAACCCCGTTCAACCCCGGCCCGTGTTTTGGGGGGTCGGGGGGCCTGCTGTTTTGGCGGGTTTGGTTTTTGGGTTGTTGTTGTTTGTTTTTGTGTTTTGTTGTGGTTTGGTGGTGTGGTGGTGGTGTGGTGTTTTTTGTAAGGTCCGTGTGGGTAGTTTGCTGTTGTTATTGTTACTGTTGGTGGAGATGATTGAAATGGTGGTGTTGATGTTAGGGTAATGATGGTATTGCTTAGTGCAGAAAGGGAGAGAGAGAGGGAGAGGGGGAAAAAAGAATGAGAGAGAGATGATGGAGAAGAAGAGAAAAAAGAAGAGAGGAAATAGATTTGAGATAGAGGAAGATAATTTGAGAAAAGAAGATAAGAGAAAGAGAGAGAGAGATAGATAAAAAAGGAAAAGATTAGAGGGGTGGAAAGGGAAAGATAGAAAAATATCTTTAAAATAAAAAATAAAAATAAAAAATAAAAAAGAATAAGAAGGAAATAAAAATAAAAATTATTTATATTTTTATAATATTATATAAATAATATTTTTATTGAAAAAAAAAAAAGAAAGGAAATATTAAATTTAAAAAATTAATAATTTATAAAATTTAGTGATATTAATTTATATTATTTTTTATTTTAATTAAAATAATTAGTAATTAAAATAACTATTATTAATATTTATATTATTTATATTATTATTTATTTTTTTTTTTATATATTGATTATATGAATAATAATTTAAATATATTTAATATTTCCAAAAATAAAATAAAAATTTTAAAATAAGAAAAAAAAAAAATAAACTATAATAATAAAAAGAAAAATATTAATATTAAAAATATATAAATAGAATAATAAAATTTTAAAAATTTAAAATAAAATAAATAAGAATAAAAATTATTATAAGGTGGTATTTGGGGGGTTTTTTAATAATTTATATTAAATAATTTTGTATAAAATATTTAGAAAAATTAGAGAAATAAATAAATATAATAAATATAATATTAATATAATAAATAAAATAAATATAAAATAAAAATAATCATAAAAAAAAAACATCCTATATACCTAATATACACAAACCTCCCTTCCTTCCCCTCCCTTTTTCCCCAAAAATTATTATTAAAATTTTTTTTATAAAAATTTTTTTCCCCATTTTTTTTTTTTATTTCCCCACTTTTTTTTTTTTTTTAAAAAAAAACCCCCTCCTTAAAATTTCCCCTTTTTCCTTTCCCTTTTTCTCTTCTACTCTACCCCATCTCTCTCTCATTCTTTCTCTCCCTCTCCCTCTCTCTCTCCCTTTCTGCACTAAGCAATACCATCATTACCCTAACATCAACACCACCATTTCAATCATCTCCACCAACAGTAACAATAACAACAGCAAACTACCCACACGGACCTTACAAAAACCACCACCACCACCCCCACCCCCACCAACCACCAAAAACCAACAACAACAACAACAACCGCACCAAACCCGGCCAAAACAGCAGGGCGCGGCGGGGTATCGAATTCGGTGCCGCGTGACGAGTTTCCCCTGCAGGGCGGGCCTCGGCAAAAGCAGGGCTCGGGGCGCAGGCGACGGGGAGGCGGAAGGGGGGAGGGGAGACGAAGGCGGGAGAGGTGAGGCGATGGCGACGTGGTGGTGGTGTTGGCGTTGATACAGTGCTGGTATAGTGACAGGAGGCTAGTGGGGTTTGTTCACTTAGTGTCCTGAGCACGAGGATTTTCAGAGCAAAGGACTACGAAGAACTTTACCCCAATAAATGAGAAAAAAAAGGGGAAAAGGAAAGACACTGAGTAAGGGTACGAGGGAAATAACAGAAAAGAAAGATCATTAAGAAAAAAAAAACAAAGAAAACGGCAGAGCATATGCAGACAAGTGACAACCCAAGAGACCCATTGACCATACAACCAACTACACGACCAAACTAAACCACCATTTATTATTAAAGGCGTGGGTGGGGTGGGGGGAGGAGGGGGGGGGGGGGGGGGTCAACCGAAGAAGGAAGAAAACTGAAAATATGAGGAAGAAATATTGCGGAGAGCGAAACGATGAGGAGAATGAAATAAAAAAAAGACAAAAACTCCTCCCTGACACTTTGCAATACCTTACATATAACTCGAGAAGGACGACGAGCGTAAAATATTCCACCAAAAAAAAACTAGAGGACAAAAAAAACAAAAAAAAAAAGTCGTTTACGGTAAGGTGAACACCTGGAAATATTTCCGGCAATTACATACATATTATATATATAAATCACGTGATTACATTATATCACGGACCCCAAACACGCCCGCGCGAAAAATCGCCTACGCACGTACTTACGTAAACAAATATATAAACAAATAATTACCCTCCCTGAAAATGGCTTTAGATGCCATTGTAAATTGCAAATAAAAATATTCTGTAGTACATACCCTCTGAATGAAAGAAGAGAGAGAGAAAAGGAAGAAAAGAAAGAAAGAGAAAGAGACAGAGAAAGAAATATATAACAGCTCTAATCCGACGAACAAATAACAGTAAAACATTTTTAAAAAAAGGTTGCAAGTAACAAAATGACCAATAAAAAATGGCAGGGAGACGATAGATAACAAACTAAAAACAGCAAGTAACGGTGAGAGAAGTCAACAACAGAGGCCGGCGCCCAAGTGGAGCATCTGAGCGCCATCGCCAGTGTCCGGAGGGGGGAGGGGAGGGGGGGAGGGGAGGGGAGGGGGGAGGGGAGGGGAGGGAGGAAAAGGAAGGGGGGAGGGGGGGAAAAAGGGGAAAAAGGGGAAGAAAAAAAAGGGGGAGGAGGGAGGGGGGAGGAAAAAAGGGAAAAGGGGGAAAAAGAAAAGGAAAAGAGGGGTGGGGGGGAGGTGAGAGGGGGGGAGGAGAAAGAAAAGGGGAGAGAGGGGAAAAGGAAGAAAAGAGAAGAGGGGGCGAAGGGAAAAAATGAGACAAAGAAAATAAAAAGACAAAGAATGGCGGAGGGAAGAGACAAGGGGGAGGGAAGAGAAAAGGAGGAGGAGGAAAGAAAAGGAGGAGGGAAGAGAGAGAAGGGAGGATGAAAGACACGGATGTTGGAAGGTATAAAGAAGGAAAGAAAGGGAAGGGAGGAGGTAGGTCAAATGGAGGATAAGGGAAGAAAGAAGAGAGCGAAGGAGTAAACACGACAGAGAGAAGAGAGAAAACAAAACAGACCCAATAATAACGAGATTATAAAAAAAAAAAAAACACAATGAGGGTGGAGGGGTCGGAATAAAGGGGAAAAGGACAGGGAAAGACACGTGAAAGGGAGGAGAAGAGAGCAGAGGAGAGAAAAGAGCGAGGAGAAAAGAGCAGAGGAGAGAAAAGGGGAGAGAGGAAAACCCGCGGGCAAGGGCTCTCTCCCCGTCCCGTAAGAATCCACGTAAAGCTACCTTGTATGGCTTTAAAGGGCAAGGGGGGGGGGGAGGGAGGGGGCATGGTAGGTGGGGAGGGACGGGGGAAAAGGTAGGTGGGGAGGGAGGGAGAAGGTATATAGGGAGGGGGAGAAGGTATATAGGGAGGGGGAGAAGGTATATAGGGAGGGGGAAGGAAAGGGGGGGATATATGGGAGGGGAGAAAGTAGACGGAGAGAGAGAGAGGAGATGATGGGGGGGGGGGGAGGGGGAGGGATAGGGTAGATGGGGAGGAAAAGGGGGAAAAGTAGATGGGGCGGGGGAGAAGGCAGACGAGAAAGCGAGGAGGGGAAGCATAGAAGGACGAAGGAGGGGGCATAAAAGGGCGGAGCTGAGGGGAGATAGGGATTTGGGGGAAAGGGGGAGGAAGGGGTTAGATGGGGAAAAGGGGGTGAAGGGGGAAGGGGGGGTGATATAAAAAGGAGGAAGGGGTGATTCACGACACCCCGCCCTCTGCCCTTTTCCTATATCCCTCTGTTTCTATTTCCGTAAACTTTTTGAAAATCCTGCCGTTGCTCTGCCCATACCTATTGGCCATTGATTCGTCTTCATTCTCATGATTTTTGTGTTCTTTTTTTCCCTTCCTTCCCTTCCCTCCTTCCTCTTTCCCCTTTCCCTTTCCCCTTCCCCCCCTCTCCCCTTTCCCTTCCTCTCCCCCTTCCCTCCCTCTCCCTTCCCTTCTCTCCCTTTCCCTTCCCTCCCCTTTCCCTTCTCCCCCCCCTCCTCTTTCCCTCCCTCCCCTCCCCCCCCCCCCTTCCCCTCCTTCTTTCCTCCCTTTTCTCGTACGAGGAAACTCCGTGCATGCGCCTCATAAACACTTGTTAATGATTACCGTTTTGTTCCCTTCGCACGCCGCCTCTTTCTTTCACGGTGCGTCTTTTGGCGTACTCTTGTCGAGCGTCCATACGTGCGTTGCATGCATGGTGTGTTGGGTTGTGGTGCGCGTGTACGTTGAGACAAATCGCGCCTTTCTTCTCAGCCTACCCGCTCGGGCCCCTCCCCACCACACGGCCGCGGGAGGAGGAGAGGACCCGCGAGGACCGTCTCGCTTCCGGATCTTGCAGACGACTGCTTCCCTGAGCCGGCGGCGGCACGCGGTCGGCAGGCAGCCTTCACAGAAGCAGATGGGGAGACCATGCTCTGTCTCCTCATCTCGTTTGTCTGCTCGCCTGCCTGCCTGCCTGCCTCCTCCTCCTCCTCCGCCTGCCTGCCTGCCTGCCTGCCTGCCTGCTGCCTGCCTGCTGTCGGGCCTGCCTGCCTGCCTGCCTGCTCCTGCCTGCTTGCCGCCTGCCCTGCCTGCTGCCTGCCTGTGCCTCCGTCGTCCGTCCGTCCGTCTGCCTCTTTTGTTTCAACACCCCGCTTTTTCTTGTTCTTTTCCTATCTTTCTTTATATCTATCCTTGCCATTCACGCTCTCTCGCTTGGCTTCTTACTCTATTCTTAGAATCCAATTATCTCACTTCCTCTGCCCCGCCGTTAATCGTTTATGTCTCCACTCCCTCTTCCTGAAAATAAATGCGGTTAAATGAACAAATAAGGTGAATAACGAACTAAATAAGAAAGTAAATAAACAAATAAATAAAACTCGAATTGGTGAAAAGGAGAGAGGGGAAAAAAAAAGGGGGGGGGGGAACAGAAGGAGAAATAAGAGAAGAGGAGAGTCAGGGGGCGAGGGGAGGGGAAAGGGGGGGAAGGGAAGGGTGGAGGGGAGATGAGGGAAAAGAGGAGGAAGGGAAAAGAAACGGAAGGGGAAGAAGGGAGAGCGAGGAGGGGATGGAAGAGAGAGAAGGAGAAGCGACGGAAGAGAGAGAAGAGGAAAAGGGAAAGGAAAAGGGAAAAAGGGAAGAAGAGGAGGGGAAGGAAAAGGAAGTAAGAGAGGGGAAGGGAAAGGAAAAGGAAGTAAGAGAGAGGAGGGGGAAGGAAAAGAAGGAAGTAAGGAAGAGGAGGAAGGGGAAAGAAAAAAAGGAAAGAAAGGAAAAGGAGAGGGAAGAAGGAAATTAAAAAGGGGAAGGGGAGGGAAAAAGGGATTTCCGAGAGAGGGGGAAAGAAAAGGAAGTGGGGGAGAGGGAGGGAGGAAAAGGGGGAAGAAGAGGAGAGGAGGGGGAAGGAAAAGGAAGTAGAGGAGAGGAGGGAAAGAAAAAGGAAGAAGGAGAGGAGGGAGGAAGGCAGAAGGAGAGGAGGGAGAAAGGAGAGGAGAGGGGGGGGGGAAAAGGAGGAATAGGGGGGGGGGAAGGGAAAAGGAAGGGAGGGGGAAAAGAGAAGGGAGGGGAATGGAGAGGGAAGAGAGGGAACCAAAAGGCGGGGAGGGAACTATTTTTTAGATGGGGAGAGGGAGACGCGAGGGGGGAGAGGAAGAGAGTGAGAGGAGGGAGAGGGAGAGGGAGAGGGGGTCAGAGAGGAATGTGGAGGGAGAAGGAGTTGGAGAGAGAGTGAGAGAGGGTGAGTGAGGGTGGGGTGTAGGTGGGGGAGAGGAGGAGTGAGAGTAAGAGTGGGGTGAGAGTGGAGTAAGAGAGAAAGGGAGAGAGAGAGAGAGAGAGGAAAAGAAAAAGAGAGGGGAGAGAGAGAGAGAGGGGAGAGAGAGAGAGGAGAGAGAGAGGAGAGAGGAGAGGAGAGAGAAAAGGAGGGAGAGAGCGAGAGAGAGAGAGAAATACGGGAAAGAGAAAGCCAGAAACACAGAAAAGTGAATGAATTTGAGAGGGGGGGGGGAATCTTTTTTCGCATGACAACCGACCCGAAGCCTGTCCCACCGACAGACACGGAGAACAGACCGGTCCCAAAATCTTCAGAAATCCCAAAACAGGTAACAACAGGTAATCGCCAAGAATCGCCCCTATGACAACCCCTCTTTCCCCCCCGTCCCTGCGCGGAGAAGCTTGGCAATGGAAATGCATTTGGCCGAGCCGGAAGCCATGCAACGAGGAAGCTTTTTGCAAAGTGATGCACGATATGGAGAGGGGGTTGTGGGAAAGGGGAGGGGGGGGTCTAAATCCCTTTTTCAGGTCGGGAGAGGAAGTAGAGGATGGGAACAGGAAAGGGGTAAAGAAAAGGGAGAGGGAATGAGAAAGAGACAGAGAGGAAAAGGGAGAAGAAGAAAACGGAAAAAGAAAGGGAAAGGGAAAGGGAAAGGGAGAGTGGGAGGAAATAAAAATGGAAGTGGGAAGGAAACGCGTAAAGAAGAGAGGAAAGAAAAGAGAAGAAGGAGAAGGGTCTCAGAGGAATTTTCCCAAAAATAAATTCGGAACAGACGGGAGGAGCCCAGGGGTTTTGCGGGAGGGCGGGGGGTGGGGGGGGTTTCCAAGATTCTCAATTCGGCGATTCCTGGAGCGGCGGGCGTGGTCCCCACCCTGCACAAAGCGCTTGCCACACAACCTTGGTCTCGGCGGTAAACAAACTGAAGATCCCATTATCTCCGGCCCAATCTGCCTGAGCCTCATTCTCACATGATCCTCATTTTCGTACCTTGTTCAAGCGGAAGTCCTGTGATTTCAGAGAGGGCATGGTGGCGGAGTCAGCGCTGACGCCGCAGCCGCCAAGGGTCAGCCTCACGGGCGAGGGCGGCGCCCCAAATCGGTCCCGGGGCCAAAAGGAGAGCCGCGGGGGCGAAGTCCAGTGCCACCTCCGTCGGAGATGAGCAGAGAGGCACTGCTATCACCGGGAAAAGCCACGGAGGCACTGCTCTCACCGCGAGAGCCACACGCGGAGCCAGACAACCACTCGAAGTATCACCTCCGACAGTTCCGAAAGAGCCAGCGGAGCGGCAGAGGCACGGGGCACTGCGATGCCACACTCATGCAAGCGGCCAGACAAATAGCCTTAACATTTTTCTTGCAACGCCTCACCCTCTGGGAACTGTTGCTCTCGCTGTTGCTGCCAACACGTCGTGCAAACCCCGGACATTTGCCCCCCCAGTCAAGTAAATCCAAGAACGGCAACACCGCGCTCGCTCCCACGCCACTTCCAGGTAATAGATCAATTACGTTTTTATCAATAACTGTAATAAATCCTTTATTTTCTTAGACCAACTGAAATCTCAAAGGGTGGAACACTTTCTACTTATCACTTTTTTTTTCTATCTTAATTCTTTTTTTTTTTTTCCTTCTCGCACCAAATAAGGACCTCAACTATGCAACGGACGGCGGCTGTGACCTCCGGGGGCAATGCTCAAGCCTGCGCGACCTTCGCCCGCACGGCGCCAGCACACCACTTTCCCGGGCCCCCCGGGAACGCAATGTAACGGTGCTGCGGGGGGCGGAGGAGGGGAGGGCAGGGCAGGGGGGGGGAGAAAGGAGGGAGAGGGAGGGGGGAGGAAAAAAGGGGGGAGGAGGGGGGGGGAGGGAAAAAAGGGGAGGAGGAGGGGGGGAGGAGAAAAGGAGGAGGAAGGGGGGGAGGGGAGGAGAAAAGAGGGAGGGGAAGGGGGGGGGGGAAAAAGG
>NC_051398.1:46991823-47006823 GCF_015228065.2 Penaeus monodon
CATCAATTATCCTTTTTAACAAAACAAAAAAAGATTCGCGTCGCAATGCGATATCTGCGTTCCAATTAGTTTTGCACTTCAACGGATTTGAACCTTTAAATAAATTGTTGACATTTAAATCTGCTAAAGAAAAAAGAAAAAAAATTGTTTGTCAATCTACATACGGCGATAACATACTATGGGGTTTAGTCTCCCTTGCCACATGGAAACGTTTTCTGTGGTTGATTTAATCGTAGACCAGCGGTAACTATTGAAAATTTGTAAATTTACTATCTGTTTTTTCCTTCCTTCTCTCTCCTTTTTTACATGACTTTCAGAATCCGTTTCAACAGCTTGTTCACTTTAGATATCGGAATAATTTCAGTTCCCCACAGACATAAGGTAATCTCCGATTGTAATGGATGGAAACTATATAAAACAAGACAATTTTCATCAACAGTATTTCCTCCGCAAGTTGATAAGAAGAAAGTAATACTCTGATACAGATTTACAGGAAAATAATCAAAGAGACTAATATAATCAAAAATATTTTATTTTACTAATATATGAAATAATCTGCGTAGGCAAAAGAGAGAGTAAGTCCAGAGTTATCGGGAGAGGCAAATACAACGATCGGGTGGGGGGGGGGGGGGGTGAAGTCCCACGGGTTAGGAAGGTTTTGGTTCATGTGGCGATGTCTGTGGATTTCCAGGAATGGCTGGACTTATAGGGACGTCATAAACATTACCAATATTTTCACTTACATAATGGGCGATGGGATATAACAAGTGATTCACGCATATTACAGCGTTGGTAATTGAAAGGAATAATAATGGCTAGATTGGACGGCTGTGTGAAATAAAGAAATTCCTAAATACCTGAGAACTTTCCTCATCTTGTCATTGAAATAAAAGGCATACTGGTTCAAGTCAGCTACAGATCGAAATGAACACAGGGTGAACATTCCCCTCGCACTCAATACCTACGCGACCCCATCCTGTTTACCCGTGTTCCATCCATGATGCAAATAATTCAATGTCGTCAACACTACACCACCTCCCTCTCTCCCTCATCACCTTGTCACGCTCTCGCCCTTGCACCGGAGAGGAATCGCCTCGTCGATATATGGGGGATACACAGGGCCGAAGAAGTCTTACAACACTGCTAAGGTTGCCATAGGAAAATGCCATAACAGGATCTCAACACAGCGTCTGAGAGCGAGCTCGCGATTCATGTTCGCTGAGAACAACAGCTGTGTCAGATACCCGTCCCTCGCGTTGCAATCGCATAAAATGATATACCTCGAAAAAGTATGCAATCATTCTGGAACCATTTTTTCCACTAGGAAAGAAACATGTTCCACTTAAGCTTTATAAACTGGAGAGAGAGAAAAAAAAAAAAAAAAAAAAAAACAAACAAAAAACACAACACATACTAAAATACTAAAATAACAATCATAAATATAACATATATATATATAATATATATATATATATATATATATATATACAAACAACACGAACAACAACACAAATACACCACGTCACACACCATGTTATTCTCAGCTCAAAAAACACCAGGAACACCATGCCCAAAGAACAACTACAACGGAACTCACTCCGCCTGGACGGCTGGGCCAACACTCACCTGCAAAGACATTAAAACATATTAGAGACAGGCCCGGGAGGAAAGAGGAAGGAAAAAAAATTAATGAACTGGAAAGTCTGCCTTCCAGCCTTTCCCAGAGATTTCATTATGGTTCCCGACGAATCTCAGTTGTTTTCTTAATATTTACTTTACATTATACCCAGACCTTTTTCGTACTCATTCTAATCTTTTGTAGAAAAAAAAATCAATTCCCACTTTCGTACATATATCACGCACTTTTCTCATCCGTATAAAAATCCTTCAAATGCGTAAAAAACAAACACTCGTACATGGATCACTTACTTCATCCTTAAAAAAAGATAATAATAATGTATAAATAAATAAATGAAAAAATAAAAAAAAATCTAGCAAAACAGCTAACAATACCAATTCCTCTTGGAGTTTTTTCCTGACAGCTGGTATCACTTGTTGACTTGTTTCCTCTGCATTTCCCTAAGCGCATCTTTGCTTCTGTTCCTGTATTTGTCGGTCTTTCTCTCTCTTTCTCTCTTTGTTTACTTTGTTTACTCATCTCTTTGTCTGTTTATATCTCGTGATTATTCTCTCTGTGCATTATTGTGTGTGTGTGTGTGTGTGTGTGTGTGTGTGTGTGTGTTTGTGTGTGTGTGTGTTTGTGTGTGTGTGTGTGTTGTGTTGTGTGTGTGGTGTGTGTGTGTTGTGTGGTCTGGATGTGTGTGTGTGTTGCGGACTGTGTGTGTTGTGTTGTTGTGCTGTGTTGTGTGTGTGTCTGCGGTTGTGTGTGTGTGTCTGGACTGTGTGTGTGTGTTGGACTGTGTGTGGTGTCTGCGCTGTGTGTGTGTGTCTGGAGTGTCTGTGTGTTGGAGTGTTGTGTCTGGTGTGTGTGTGTTGTGTGTGTGTGTGTGTGTGTGTGTTGTGTGTGTGTGTGTTGTGTGTGTGTGTGTGTTTCTGTGGTGTGTGTCTGTGTGTGTGTTGTGTGTGTTCTGTGTCGTGTGTGGTCTTGTGTGTGTGTGTGTGTGTGTGTGTGTGTGTGTGTGTATGTGTGTGTGTGTGTCTGTTGTGTGTGGTGTGTGTGTATGTGTGTGTGTGTCTGTGTCTGTGTGTCTGTCTCTGCTTCTGTTTCTATCTGTCAGTCTGTCTGTATCTCCGTCTTTCTCTGCCTCCCTCTACCCCCTCCTCCCACTAGCCCGGGGCCAGAAGCCCCATAACGAAGAGAGAAGACTTAGCAGGTCCCTCGGCCCTCCAGAGGTTCTCGACCGTGCTCCTTGACCACTTCCCCCAAGGCTCTCCACAAGTGCTCGTCCCCCGCGCGCCACTCGGCCAGTTCCTTGAGCACTCCCCACAGTGACACGGCTCTTATCTTGCATAACCGTACAATATAACGGGATCGCGATGCTTTCGTTTCCCCTTCTTTAAAACGTCTGTTCGATTTTTTTCTCTTCTTTTTTTGCTAAAAGAATGCCAATCATTATCAAGAAGAAAAATAATCTTACTACGTATAAATGATAAAGAAAATGGGACACCGATGTATGAAATACCGCTAAATGAAGCGGCCTGAATGGAGAGAGAAAAAAACATTCCGGGTTATGCTGCAACTTTCTGCGTCGTCATATGACTTTCCGTATTTCCAGCGTCTCACCGAACAGGACACTGGCCTCGTCACCGTGCACGATGGACGCGGCTGAAATGCAAACGGTTAGAGTGATCTCGCCGGAGGCTGAGCCGAAACACGACACCAGAGTGAGAGAAGGCCAAGCCGCCACCCACCAGGAAGAAGGTGCTGTCCGTCCGCCAGAGCACGGGCGCATCGTGGCCGCAGGGCGTCGGGGTGTCGGGAAGGGCGGCGTCCGGAGAGGCAGGGGGCGAGTAGGCCAGCGGCGGCATGGACAGGCTCTTGGCCAGCACCTTCCTCAGGCACCAGCAGTGGCCCAGGATGTCCCCGGCGTCCATCGCTCCCTCGCAAATCGGACGTCACTCCCGCAGCCCGCACTCGTTCCTCATCTGAAGCCCTTCACTAAATCCTAAATCCTCACGCCGCCCACTACTACTGTTGCTCGATCCCTCACGCCCACAGAGGGAGAGAGGAGGCATCGCCGCCAGCACTACGACACATCGCGTCTCCACGCCCGTCCTGCAACACTCTGGCTTGATCTCCCGCCGACACTTCCTTAACATGTGAGGAACCCTGGCGTACTCCGCCTCGCCGCCCCCGCCCCGCCCGCCCGCCACCTCCCCGCGGGCGTCACACTCTGCCCCGACTCGCACACCGTCACTCCGAAGAGGGGCGGGAGGCGGACCCCCCCGTCACGTTTGTAAAGCACCGTTGCCGGGAAGCTCCGTCGCGCCACAGATCGCGTCCGGAGATAGGGGCGGCCTCCAACACGCGGCCGCCCACCCACGTAATCGCAATTTCACGCCCGCGCACGCATACAATCAGGAGAAATCACAACAGCCCGGCTCGACATCCCTCCTCGCTCTTTCCCAGCGCCAAGTGTCACAAGCGCTGCCAACGGTGACACCTGCAGCCCGCGGGGTCAGGACCTTACACTGGCCAGGTGCGCCGCCTCTCGCTCCCTCGCGCCGGCCACGCACCGCTCGACAGCTGAACCTTCGAGCTACTCGCGCCGACATGTGTCATTACCTTCAACACAAAGAACAATCGGAAAGTAGGACCGGTGGCTTGTTCTCCCTCTGTCTCTCACCTTCATCTGCCCTTCTTTTTCTCTTTCGCCCTCTCCTTTTCTCTTTCTTATCATCCCTTCTCCTCGCCGACAATGTCTCCCCTTCCAGACAGAACCTCCATCCGTCACTCATCTCCCTTTTCCCTCTCCGTCGCTCCGATTCCCAGAACGCTCGCCGCTGCCGCCACTTGCCCCGCGCGCCTCCCCCATTACGTGAAGCTGCAGGTCCTCCTTAAAAGCCTCCCATAAAGACGGCAAACGTTCGGAACACGGACGGGGTACAGTTACCGTCCACGGGTGAAGGGGTCACATCCCGTCACGCCTTGCTCCCCCGGCGGCGCTTGAGGCAGGGAGGGACACACCGAGGAAGCCCTTACCGAAGCATCCCAAGGGAGGGAGGGCCACCTTCTACAATGAGCGTGCTAATCATTTAATATGTCTAGAAGCATGTGTGTGGGAAGGAAGGAAGGAAGGAAGGAAGGAAGGAGGGAAGGAAGGAAGGAAGGAAGGAAGGAAGGATGGAAGGAAAGAAGGGAGGAAGGAAGGGAGGGAGGGAGGAGGAGGGAGGGAGGGAGGGAAGGGAGGGAGGGAGGGAGGGAGGGAGGGAGGGAGGGAGGGAGGGAGGGAGGGAGGGATAGATAGATAGATGGAGAGAAAGGGGGAGGGAAGGAGGGGGAGGGGGAGGGGGAGGGGGAGGGGAGGGAGGGGGAGGGGAGGGAGAGAGATGGAGGGAGGAACGGCTTCATCATTCACAATTCCATGGCCGCAAGAGTCAGAGGGAGCGCGGCGGGCGTGGTGCTCCCGGCAGGTGGCCGCCCCCGCCTTCCCCGCAGTCGGCAGGCGCTCATCCTCGTCTGCGTCACAGTTATCCATTCCGTCACCAGACCCCCCCCCCCCCCCCCCCACATACACGCCCATTCACCCCCATCCCAGCTCACTCGCCACCGCTAACTCCTCTCCCCAATGCTCTCCAATGCCCCTTCCTCCTCTCCTCCCCACCCCCGCCCCTGCCCTTCCTCCTCTCCTTCCCACCCCCGCCCCTGCCCTTCCTCCTCTCCCCCCATCCCCCCCGCTCCTAATTAGACTCGCCTCCTACATGGATGGAAAAGATTGTTTTGAATCTCGTTCCTTCCTAGTTTCTTTTCTTTCTTTCCTTTCTCCTCCCTTCCTCAAACCCTCCTCATTTCCTTTCTCTTCCTCCTTTCTCTCACCCCTCCTCTTCTTGCCTCCCCCTTCCCCCCCCTTTCCTTAATTCCCTCCCTCCCGACCCCACGCAAGGGATAACAACCTACCCTGGCCACCACCACCCTAGGCGCCGCCACATTCCCACGCCCCCCGCCTCCTTCCCACGCCCCCCGCCGCCGCCGCCGACTTCCGCTTCTCCTCTCCGCAACGGCCCTCCCTCTCACCTCCCTTCCTCTCCCTCTCTCCCCTTTCCATCCCATCCCCTCATTCTCTCCCTTCCTCCCCACCTCCCTTCCCTCTCTCCCTTCCCCCCCTCCTCCTCTCACCTCCTCCTCTTCCTCTCCTCTCCTCTCCTCTCCTCTCCTCTCTTCTCTCTCTCTTCTCTTCTCTTCTCTTCTCTTCTCTTCTCTTCTCTTCTCTTCTCTTCTCCTCTCCTCTCCTCTCCTCTCCTCCCTTCTCCTCCCCCCCTCCCCCAGCACTGCTGCTGATCCCTTCCCGTTCAGCGCTGTTCGTACGGCAACATCCGTTCGCTAAAGGGGCCAGTGGAGATGGCGGTCACATAGGAAGGAGGGAGGGAGGGAGGAAGAGGGAGGAGGTGAGGGTACGGGGTGGGCGGGGGGGGGAGTGATCTTCGTCTTGGTGACTCTTCTCACGCTTCTTGACCTCCCCTGTTGTACCTCCCTGTTCACCTGACCGCCTCTCTCTCTCTCTCTCTCTCTCTCTCTCTCTCTCTCTCTCTCTCTCTCTCTCTCTCTCTCTCTCTCTCTCTCTCTCTCTCTCTCTTTCCGCGCGTGTGCAACGAGAAGTGCATTGAGTATACAAAAACAAACAAATAAATAAATAAGGGAAAACGAAAGGATAAATGACAACAATAAAATACGAAAAGAAATCCCGAAAAAGAAGCAAGAGAAGTTGGTGGTGGTAGTGCTATCGGCGAGTAACCCCCCCGCCACCGCCGCCGCCGCCGCCGCCGCCCCGACCCCAGCGATGCCGCTACACATCGCCACACACAACAATGCAGGACTTTCACGGGAAACACCATCGCATCACACACACAAAACGAACAACGGCCAGAGTAACACACACCCTAAGCCACGCATGGGGGAAAAGTCAACACACGGGAAAGCGGCAACGAGGAGGAGGGAGGGGGGAGAAAAGAGGGGGAGAGAAAGAGAGAGGAGAGAGACGAGAGAGAGGGAGAGGAGAGGAGGGGAGGTAGAAAGAGAAGAGAGAGCGAGAGAGAGAGAGAGAGAGAGAGGGAGAGAGGAGAGGAGAGAAGGGAGTGAGGAGAGGGAGGGAGGAGGGAGGGAGGGAGGGAGAGGAGAGAGAGAGAGAGAGAGACACGGAGGAGGAGAGAGAGAGGACAGAGGGAGAGGGAGAGAGAGAGAGGGAGAGACACGAGAAGGGGAGAGGAGAAGAGAGGGAGAGAGGAGGAGAGAGAGAGAGAGAGAGAGAGAGCACGAGAAAGACATAGATCACGAGAGAGAGACTGCTGTGAAAGAGAGGGAGACAGAGAGATAA
This sequence comes from Penaeus monodon, assembly GCF_015228065.2. Lineage (NCBI taxonomy): Eukaryota > Metazoa > Arthropoda > Malacostraca > Decapoda > Penaeidae > Penaeus > Penaeus monodon. The sequence goes on from NC_051398.1 coordinate 46,998,816, forward strand.
AGAACGCGAAAAAGAGAGAAAGAATTAGCGAACGGGAGAGGAGACACCAGACAGACAGGTAGGTCACCCGTTAACGCCCGCTGCACTCGAATACAGGTGGGGCATCCAGGCATGAGAAATCAGTTAATACACAGAGAACCGGGCACAGAATGACAAAGAGAGTCAAGAAGGAGCGCTGCACCGAATAAAGAGGGCACAAGGAAGCAAGAAATAGTTACAGAAAAGAGAACATGATCATAAAAACAAAGAAAAAGAAAGAAGAATGAAAAAAAGAGTGAAACAAAATAAGCCCTCCCAACCGGCACACACGAATGCTCTGCAAAGTTATGTAAATCTTTCGTAGAAAAACGTGACCTGCAATTTCATTTAAAAATACGATCGAGTTAACAATTAAATGAAAATAAATAATAAATATGAACAATCACCAAGATGCGCCCCCATCCTCACCTCATACTTATTTTTACTTTTTTTTTCTTTTCTTATCTTCTCTCTATTACTACTTCTCTTCTCATTTCTCTATTCTCTCTCTCTCTCTATCTTTTCTTCTCTATATATATCTATATATAATACTATATTATATTATATATATATATATATATCTTTATATATATATATATATATATATATTATAATTATTATTATATATTATCACTATATATATCTATTATTATCTATCTATATATCTATCTATTATATCAATTTATCTCTCTCTCTCTCTCTCTCTCTCTCTTCTACTTCTATATATATATATATATATATATATAATATATACTACTCATTATATACTCATCTTTCCTCTCTCTCTCTCCTCCCTCTCTCTCTCATCTCTCTCCTCCTCTTATCTATTCTAATCTATTTATTTATTCATATTATCTATCTTTCTTCGCTATCTATTTCTATATATATCTATTATTATCTCTATCATACTATTACTTATTATCTCTCTCTCTCTTCTCCTCTTCTCTTTTCCTCTTTCTTCTTCTTCTTCTCCTATCTCTTTCTCTCGCTATCTCTTATATCTTCTATATCTATCAGTTATCTATCTCTTCTCTATTCTATCTTTTCCTTCCTTCTTTTTTCTCATTCTTACTTCTCACTTTCCTTCTCTTCATTCTTTCTCTCTCATTCTTTCTCTCCCTCTCCCTCTCTCTCTCCCTTTCTGCACTAAGCAATACCATCATTACCCTAACATCAACACCACCATTTCAATCATCTCCACCAACAGTAACAACAACAACAGCAGCAACAACAACAACAAACAACAACCGCACCAAACCCGGCCAAAACAGCAGGGCGCGGCGGGGTATCGAATTCGGTGCCGCGTGACGAGTTTCCCCTGCACCGGCGGGCCTCGGCCAAAAGCAAGGGCTCGAGGCGCAGGCGACGGCGGAGGCGGAGGCGGAGGCGGAGACGAAGGCGGAGGGAGAGGGTGGAGGCGATGGCGACGTGGTGGTGGTGTTGGCGTTGATACAGTGCTGGTATAGTGACAGTGAGGCTAGTGTGGTGTTCACTATAGTGTCCTGAGCACGAGGATTTTCAGAGCAGAAGGACTACGAAGAACGTTACCGCCAAATAAATGAGAAAAAAAGGGGAAAAGGACAAGACACGGAGGTAAGGCGTGCGAGGGAAATAACAGAAAAGAAAGATCATTAAGAAAAAGAAAACAAAGAAAACGGCAGAGCATATGACAGACAAGTGACAACCCAAGAGACCCATTGACCATACAACCAACTACACGACCAAACTAAACCACCATTTATTATAAAGGCGTGGGTGGGGGTGGAGGGGAGGAGCGGGGGGGGGGGGGAGGTCAACCGAAGAAGGAAGAGAACTGAAAATATGAGGAAGAAATATTAGCGGGAGAGCGAAACGATGAGGAGAATGAAATAAAAAAAAAGACAAAAACTCCTCCCTGACACTTTGCAATACCTTCACATATAACTCGAGAAGGACGACGAGCGTAAAATATTCCACCAACAAAAACTAGAGGACAAAAAAAACAAAAAAAAACAAAGTCGTTTACGGTAAGGTGAACACCTGGAAATATTTCCGGCAATTACATACATATTATATATATAATCACGTGATTACATTATATCACGGACGCAAACACGCCCGCGCGAACAATCGCCTACGCACGTACTTACGTAAACAAATATATAAACAAATAATTACCCTCCCTGGAAAATGGCTTTAGATGCCATTGTAAATTGCAAATAAAAATATTCTGTAGTACATACCCTCTGAATGAAAGAAAGAAAGAAAGAAAGAAAGAAAGAAAGAAAGAAAGAGAAAGAGACAGAGAAAGAAATATATAACAGCTCTAATCCGACGAACAAATAACAGTAAAACATTTTAAAAAAAGGTGCAAGTAACAGAATGACCAATAAAAAATGGCACGGAGACGATAGATAACAAACTAAAACAGCAAAGTAACGGTGAGAGAAGTCAACAACAGAGGCCGGCGCCCAAGTGGAGCATCTGAGCGCCATCGCCAGTGTCCGGAGAGGGGAGGGGAGGGGAGGGGAGGGGGGGAGGGGGAGGGGAGGGGGAGGAGGGAGGAGGGAGGAAAAGGAAGAGAAGAGAAGGGGGAGGGAGGGGAGAGGAAAGGAGGAAAAGGAAGAAAAGAAAAGAGGGTGAGGGGGAGGTGAGAGTGGGGGAGGAGAAAGAAAATGGGGAGAGAGAGGAAAGGAAGAAAAGAGAAGAGGGGCGAAGGGGAAAAAATGAGACAAAGAAAATAAAAAGACAAAGAATGGCGGACGGAAGAGACAAGAGGGAGGGAAGAGAAAAGGAGGAGGAGGGAAGAGAAAAGGAGGAGGAGGAAAGAGAGAGAAGGGAGGATGAAAGACACGGATGAGTGGAAGGTATAAGAGAAGGAAAGAAATGGAAGGGAGGAGGTAGGTCAAATGGAGGATAAGGGAGAAAGAAGAGAGCGGAAGGAGTAAACACGACAGAGAGAAGAGAGAAAACAAAACAGACCCAATAATAACGAGATTATAAAAAAAACAAAAAAACAATGAGGGTGGAGAGATCGGAATAAAGGGGAAAAGGACAGGAAAGACACGTGAAAGGGAGGAGAAGAGAGCAGAGGAGAGAAAAGAGCGAGGAGAAGAGAGCAGAGGAGAGAAAAGGAGGAGAGAGGAAACCCGCGGACAAGGGCTCTCTCCCGCTCCCGTAAGAATCCACGTAAAGCTACCTTGTATGGCTTTAAAGGGCAAGGGGGGGGTGGATGGGGAAGGAGGGAGGGGGCATGGTAGGTGGGGAGGGACGGGGGAAAAGGTAGGTGGGGAGGGAGGGAGAAGGTATATAGGGAGGGGGAGAAGGTATATAGGGAGGGGGAGAAGGTATATAGGGAGGGGGAGAAAGTAGACGGAGAGAGAGAGAGGAGATAGATGGGGAGGGGAGAGGGAGGGGGGAGGGATAGGGTAGATGGGGAGAAAGGGGAAACGGTAGATGGGGAGGGGGAGAAGGCAGACGAGAAAGCGAGGAGGGGAAGCATAGAAGGACGAAGGAGGGGGCATAAAAGGGCGGAGCTGAGGGGAGATAGGGGATGGGAGAAGGAGGAGGAAGGGGGTAGATGGGAAAGGAGGTGAAGGAGGAAGGGGGGCTGATATAAAAAGGAGGAAGGGGTGATTCACGACACCCTGCCCTCTGCCTTTTCCTATATTCCCTCTGTTTCTATTTCCGTAAACTTTCGAACTCCTGCCGTTGCTCTGCCCATACTCTATTGGCCATTGATTCGTCTTCATTCTCATGATTTTTGTGTTCTTTCTTTCCCTTCCTTCCCTTCCCTCCTTCCTCTTACCCCTTCCCTTCCCCTTCCCTCCCTCTCCCCTTTCCCTTCCTCTCCCCTTTCCCTCCCTCTCCCCTTCCCCTTCCTCCCGCTCCCTTTCTTCCTTCCCTCCCCTTTCTCCTTCGTGGAACCGAGGGGACGAGCGCCCAAACTCCCGTGCAGTTCGTCCGCTCCCCTCCCCTCCCCCACCCCCGCCGCTCCCCCTCCCTGTCTCATAATGAGTCACTCGAAACCTGTTTCTCGTACGAGGGAAACCTTGCACGTGCATGCACGCAAGCATGCATTACATACACATGGATGTATACATGATTATCACCGCTTCTTTGTTTCTTCGCACGCCTGCCTCTTTCTTTCACGGTGCGTCTTGTCTGACTGTACGTCTCTGTCGAGCTGTCCATATACGTGCGTGTGCATGCATGCGTGTGTGTGATTGTAGGTGCGCGTGTACGTATGCAGACAAACTCGCGCCTTATTTCTATCTTCAGCCTACCCCGACTCGTGGCCAATCCCTCCACGCACACGCGCCCAGGCGGGAGGAGGAGAAGGAAGCCCCGACGAGGACCGTCTCGCTCTTCCAGGATCTTGCAGACGACCTGGCTTCCCTGAGCCGGCGGGCGGCACGCGGTCGGCAGGCAGCCCTTCAGCAGAAGCAGATGGGGAGAGCCAAGTGCCTCTTGTCTCCTTCTATCTACGTCTGTCTGTCTGTCTGTCTGTCTGTCTGTCTGTCTGTCTGTCTGTCTGTCTGTCTGTCTGTCTGTCTGTCTGTCTGTCTGTCTGTCTGTCTGTCTGTCTGTCTGTCCGTCCGTCCGTCCGTCCGTCCGTCTGCCTCTTTTGTTTCAACACCCCGCTTTTTCTTGTTCTTTTCCTATCTTTCTTTATATCTATCCTTGCCATTCACGCTCTCTCGCTTGGCTTCTTACTCTATTCTTAGAATCCAATTATCTCACTTCCTCTGTCCCGCCGTTAATCGCTTATGTCTCCACTCCCTCTTCCTGAAAATAAATGCGGTTAAATGAACAAATAAGTGAATAACGAACTAAATAAGAAAGTAAATAAACAAATAAATAAAACTCGAATTGGTGACAAGGAGAGAGGGGAGAAAAAAAAAGGGGGGGGGGGAACAGAAGGAGAAATAAGAGAAGAGGGAGAGTCACGGGGGCGAGGGGAGGGGAAAGGAGGGGGAAGGGAAGGGTGGATGGGAGATGAGGGAAAGAGGAGGAAGGGAAAAGAAACGGAAGGGGAAGAAGGGAGAGCGAGGAGGGGATGGAAGAGAGAGAAGGAGAAGCGACGGAAGAGAGAGAGAGGAGGGAAAGAAAAAGGAAGTAAGAGAGAGGAGGGGAAGGAAAAGGAAGTAAGAGAGAGGAGGGGAAGGAAAAGGAAGTAAGAGAGAGGAGGGAAAGAAAAAGGAAGTAAGAGAGAGGAGGGAAAGAAAAAGGAAGTAAGAGAGAGGAGGGGAAGAAAAGGAAAAGAGAGAGAAGGGGGGGTGGAAAGGAAGGAATAGAGAGACGAAGGGAAGGAAGGGAAGAGGAGAAGACGAAGGAGAAAGGGGAACTTGCGAGACGGCGAAGTTCAGACGCGACCACATTCCAGAAGGATCAAGGGCAGCGGCACCTCATGATTTACTTTGACTCGGCGAGTTCCCGGAGACGCGAGGCGGGAGAGGAAGAGAGTGAGAGTGAGAGTGAGAATGAGGGAGAGGGAGAGGGAGAGGGAGAGGGAGACGCGAGACGGGAGAGGGAGAGGGAGAGGGAGACGCGAGGCGGGAGAGGAAGAGAGTGAGAGTGAGGGAGAGGGAGAGGGAGAGGGGGTCAGAGAGGGAATGTGGAGGGAGAAGGAGTTGGAGAGAGAGTGAGAGAGGGTGAGTGAGGGTGAGGGTGAAGGTGAGGGAGAGGAGGAGTGAGAGTAAGAGTGAGTGAGAGTGAGAGTAAGAGAGAAAGAGAGAGAGAGAGAGAGAGAGAGAGAGAGAGAGAGAGAGAGAGAGAGAGAGAGAGAGAGAGAGAGAGAGAGAGAGAGAGAGAGAGAGAGAGAGAGAGAGAGAGAGAGAGAGAGAGAGAGAGAGAGAGAGAATAACAGAAAGAGAGAAAGCCAGAAACACAAGAAAAGTGAATGAATTTGAGAGAGGGGGGGGAATCATTTTCGCATGACAACCCGACCCGAATGCCTGCTCCCACCCGACAGACACGGACGAACAGACCGGTACCAAAATCTTCAGAAATACCAACAGGTAACAACAGGTAATCGACCAAAGAATCGCCCCTATTGACAACCCCTCGTCCCCCTCCGTCCCTGCGCTGAGAAGGCTTGGCAATGGAAATGCACTTGCGCCGAGCCGGAAGCCATGCAACGAGGAAGCTGTTGCAAAGTGATGCACGGATATGGAGATGGGGTTGTGGGTAAGGGAGGGGGGGGTCTAAAATGCCTTTGTCAGGTCGGGAGAGGAAGTAGAGGATGGGAACAGGAAGGGTAAAGAGAAAGGGAGAGGGAAATGAGAAAAGAGACAGAGAGGATAAGGGAGAAGAAGAGAAACGGAAAAAGAAAGGGAAAGGGAAAGGGAAAGGGAGAGTGGGAGGAAATAAAAATGGGAAGTGGGAAGGAAACGCGTAAAGAAGAGAGGAAAGAAAAGAGAAGAAGGAGAAGGGTCTCAGAGGAAGTTTCAAAAATAAATTCGGAACAGACGGGGAGGAGCCCAGGGGTTTTGCGGGAGGGCGGGGGGTGGGGTGGGGTGTCCAAGATTTCTCAATTCGGCGATTCCTGGAGCGGCGGGCGTGGTCCCCAGCCTGCACAAAGCGCTTGCCACACAACCTTGGTCTCGGCGGTAAACAAACTGAAGATCCCATTATCTCCGGCCCAATCTGCCTGAGCCTCATTCCTCACATGATCCTCATCTTACGTACCTTGTTCAAGCGGAAGTCCTGCTGATACAGAGAGGGCATGGTGGCGGAGTCAGCGCTGACGCCGCAGCCACGCCAAGGGTCAGCCTCACGGGCGAGGGCGGCGCCCAAGTCGGTCCCGGAGCCAAAAGGAGAGCCGCGGGGGCGAAGTCCAGTGCCACCTCCGTCGGAGATGAGTCAGAGAGGCACTGCTATCACCGGAAGAGCCACGGAGGCACTGCTCTCACCGCGAGAGCCACACGCGGAGCCAGACAACCACTCGAAGTATCACCTCCGACAGTTCCGAAAGAGCCAGCGGAGCGGCAGAGGCACGGGGGCACTGCGATGCCACACTCATGCAAGCGGCCAGACAAGTAGCCTTAACATTTCTCTTGCAACGCCTCACCCTCTGCAACTGTTGCTCTCGCTGTTGCTGCCAACACGTCGTGCAACCCTGGACAGTTTGCCCTCAGTCATAGTAAGTCCAAGAACGGCAACACCGCGCTCGCTCCCACGCCACTTCCAGGTAATAGATCAATTACGTTTTTATCAATAACTGTAAATAAATCCTTTATTTTCTTAGACCAACTGAAATCTCAAGGCTGGAACACTTTCTACTTATCACTTTTTCTTTCTATCTTAATTCTTTTTTTCTTTTTTCCTTCTCGCACCAAGTAAGGACCTCAACTATGCAACGGACGGCGGCTGTGACCTCCGGGGGACAATGCTCAAGCCTGCGCGACCTTCGCCCGCACGCGCGCCAGCACACCACTTCCAGGCCCCGCGGGAACGCAATGTAACGGTGCTGCGGCGGCGGAGGAGGGGAGGGCAGGGCAGGGGGAGGAGAAAAGGAGGGAGGAGGGAGGGGAGGAGGAAAAAAGGAGGGAGGAGGGAGGGGGGAGGAGAAAAGGAGGGAGGAGAGAGGGGGGAGGGAAGGGGAGGAGAAAAGGAGGGAGGAGGGAGGGTGGAGGGCAAGGGAGGGAAAAGGAGGGTGGTGAGAGGTAGGAGGAGAGGGAGGAGAAAATGAGGGAGAAGGGTGGAAGGAAGAGGGAGGGAGAAGAGGGTAAGAGAGGAGAAAAGGAGAATCGGGGAAGGGGAAAGGAAGAGCATATAGGAAAGGGGGAAGGTGGAAGTGAAAAGGGAATTGGAAGAGAGACGAAAAGGGAAAGAAAGGTGTCTGAGAGAGAGAGGGGAGGACGAGAGGAAGGAGAGGCAGAGGAAAGCAGAAGGGGGAGGATTGGGAGGGCCGCTTTCGGGTAGTGGAGGGGGGGGGGGTTAGCAGACGCCAGGGTGGTCGGACACAGGTTCCGGGTGTGGGAACAGGACACAAAACCGCCCCTTTGGT
>NC_051398.1:47011823-47014323 GCF_015228065.2 Penaeus monodon
AAAAAAATAAAAGTCTTGCCTGTTTAGTGCCATTAGTTGCTACGCAAAAAGTGCCACAATTTCGCAAAGCCACCAGAGGCGTAAAACAGACACTCACTTTCATCTGGCACTTGCTCGAGGCGCACACATCCGGCATCCTACGTGTAAAGGACGCCCCGGCCGGACACAATGCGGTCCTATGTCCCTGCGCGTGCTGCCTCACTAATCCCCCGATTGGTGGGCGTTTAAAATAGACGTGCAGGTGCGTAGATGCTTATGCGCACAAAAATATGTAATAGCTACAACAATGAGGTATACAGCACACCTACATACACAGGTGTATATAAATAATTCATTCACTCAATCAATCACGCACTCTCACTCACTCACTCACTCACTCACTCACTCACGCACTCACTCACTCACACGCCTTCTAAACCACACCCGCTTTCACACCCACACCCAAGCAAGCAAGCACTCTCACAAACCACCACACACCACAACGCACATTACGCAAGCAAGCAAGCAAGCAACCCCCCCCCCCCCCGTCACTTATCGCGAGGAAGTCCCGCAGACGCAGCGACGACCTGGTCCTTAAAAGCCAGCGATAAGCGTTATCAGGACGCCCCCCCCCCCTCCGCAAGCCACCAGAGGCCGCCCTCAACAAGACCCGTGAGTCAGATGCCCAGAAGGGGAAGAAAAAGGTGGGGGAGGGGGGGAGGGAGAAAAAGGATGGGGGAGAGGGGCAGAGGGGAGGGCGCGATAGATAGGTGACTCAGATGCCTAAAACCAGGCGAAGAAGGAGGTTACGATAGATAGCTTTTATCTAATTATTTTTTGGTGTGGGAAAGGATGTCCAGCAATCAAGGGACACGAAGGCAGTTCGATAATTGGACTGTAACAATCTTTCTTTTTTTAATAAAAGTGTTGACAAACCGACCTATCGTCTATTCCGCGCACGTGTCCCTTAAAACATTCTCCGGCTTTTTCCTCCCAAAAAATATGCCTCGTGCCTGAAAGTCATTATATATTTCTTTTTTTTTAATATAGGCCAAGAGAGAAAGGAAAGAAAGAGACAAATGCACGGTCATTATATTCTCGAAAGACCGACGGCCTTCCCGGGTGCCCTTCCTGACGAAATTCCGGAGGAGAAAGAGACTGCAATCTTCGACTTTCTTTGGCCTTTTTTTTTTATCCTCTTCTCGCAGATGCACGAAACCGTCGCCAAGTGACCCTGCGAAGTGGACGCGACGCAAGTCGTGTCCCTCTCCGGAGCCCCCCCCCCCCTCCCTTCAAAAAAAAAAATAATAAAATAAAATAAATAAAAATAAATAAATAAATAAAATAAATAAAAAAATAAGAGAATAAAATGAAATGTAGGAGCAGGAACAGAGGCAAGGGCAAAGAAAGACCAGTGCCAGTACAAGCACAAGCAAACATGCACACGCACATGTACGCTGACTCATCCTTTCGCACCACGAGAGCATGACCAGCCATCCGTCTTGCATGGCGCTCCCGTGTCACTGTGGGATGCCATTGTATTCACTTCGCCCCCACTTAATTACCACTTGACCTGGACCTCTCCAACTGACACCCTTTCCCTCCCCACCCTTACCCGTCCCCTGCCCTCCCCCCTCTTCCCCTCCTGTTCTCCCCTCCCCTAATACCCTTCCCTCCCCTCATACTCCTCCCTCTTCTCATACTGCTCCCCCTCTCATACCCTTCCCTCCCCCTCATACTCCTCCCTTCCCTTCCCTCAGACCCATCCCTCCACTCATAGTCCACCCTTCCCTTCCCTCATACTCTCTCTCCCCTCATAACATTCCCTCCCCTCATACTCCTTCCTCTCCTCATACCGCTCCCCCTCTCATACCCTTCCCTCCACTTAATACTCCTCCCTCCCCTTACACCCTTCCCTTCTCTTCCCTTCCCTTCCCTTCCCTCCCCTCACATCCTTCCCTCCTCCCCTCATACCCCTCCCTCCCCTCATAGCCCACTCATCCTAATCCCCGTCATCCCCTCTTTAAATCTCCCGCGTCCCTCTGCATCCTACGCCGCTGCAGCAAAAGGCCCGCAAGCGAAAGGGCAGAGCAGGGCGAAGGAGAGGAGGGAGAGAGGAAATGATAAAGGGGAGAGACAGTTGAAGAAGAGGGAAGACCTGAGAACGAAAAGGGGGGAGATGAAGTGGAGAGGGCTATGAGGAAATGAGGGGGAAGGAGAAATCTGAAGAGGGTGGTAGGACTGAGAGGGAGAGAGAAAATATGAGAAAAAAAGAGAGAGGATAGAAGACGGTGAAGGAGAGGAAGAGGAAGAGGGAGGGGAGGGAGAGGGAGAGGGAGAGGGAGAGGGAGAGGGGGGAGGGAAAGGGAGAGGGGAAGGGAGAGAAATAGTAAGAAGGAAGAGGCGTAGAAGGAAGAGGGAAGAGGAAGGGAGGAGGGAGGAGAGAGAAGGGAGAAGGAAGAAGGGACGAGGGAGGAAAGAGGAATACGGGAGGAGAGAAGAGTAAGCAAGGAAACAAGAA
>NC_051398.1:47021823-47026823 GCF_015228065.2 Penaeus monodon
AGGGAGGGGACGGGGAGAGGAGCAGAGGAGAGGACGGGAGAGAGAGAGGAGAGGAGAGTGGGGAGAGGGGAGGCGAGGAGAAGAGGAGGAGAGGAGAAGGCAGTGGTGGAGGGAGAGATAACGAAAGAGGAGGGGAGGAGAGGAGGAGAGAGAGGGAGGAGAAACATGAAGAGGAGACAGATGAGCTATTGAATCAGCCAGGCGACGCCAGTATGCCCTTTGAGAGAGACGCATGGCTCCTCCGTCCCCGTTGGACACAGTTCAGTGTCACAATGTTGCCGGGCCTAGAGCCTCCTTCTGATGTCATACTACTTTCCCCAACTCTAGTGGTCAAAGCTTATCCTCGCGAATGCCCCAAGCCTCCCCCCCCTTCCTCTGCTACCCCACTCTCTGTCCTCATTTACCCTCCCGTCAACTCCCCTTCGAGACAGTACAAGAGAGAAGAGAAAACGGCCCCAATCGAGCCTAGAGAGAGAGAGAGAAGACAAACACAGACAAAAAAACTGATGAAGACGACAATGACAAACAAAATAGAAAAGAAAAAAGGACAACACATCGATCAGACGACGCGGCGGACATCACAACTTCCAAAATGCACCGCGGGACCCAATGGGTGTGGCGTGGTGAGGTGGCGTGGCGAGGTGCGTGGCGTGGGGAGGTGGCATTTGGGAGTGGCGGGGGGGGAGGTGGCTGGGAGGGGGCGTGGGGGGGGAGGTGGCATGGGGAGGTGGCGTGGAGAGGTGGCGTGGAGAGGTGGCGTGGGGAGGTGGCGTGGCGAGGTGAAGTAGCGAGGTGGTGAAATGGCAAGGTGGCGTGGAGGGATTGAGCATCCTACAAAACGAGAGGGGGGGGGGGGCAGATAGGCCGGGAGGTAGATACACTGAAGGGATACGATGAGCCGCTATTGATCACCTCCCCCCCCCCCTTTCCCACCCTTTGGACACGCAATCTTCCCCCTTCCTCTCCTCCCCTTCGGACACTCCTATTTCCACTCCCATTCTCACTCAATTTTTCCCTTTTCCTCATATCCCTCCTTCTTTCCTTCTCTCTCTCTCTCTCTCTCTCTCTCTCTCTCTCTCTCTCTCTCTCTCTCTCTCTCTCTCTCTCTCTCTCTCTCTCTCTCTCCTCTCTCTCTCTCTCTCTCCCTTCCCCTCCCCTTCCTCTGTCCTTCTCCCTCCCCCTCCTCTGTCTCCCCATTTTACCCTCCCCTTTTCCCACTCCCTCCCTCCCCTCTTTCCCCTCTTACTCCCCCTCCCATCCCTCTATCCTTCTCCCCCTTTCCTTCTCCTTCCCCCTCTCATCCATCGTTCCCTCTTCCTCCAACACCCCTCCCTCTTTCCCTCTTCCTTCTCTCCCCTTCTTCTTTCCCTCTCCCTCCCCTCTCTCTTTCTCTCCCGTCCCTCCGTCACTAATGCCATTCACGCCCTCGTTCTGAAGTGTGAAATAAACATGCCGCCCCCCCTTCCACTAGTGCCACTTTAATCAAAACAACTACGGGAGGCAGGAAGAGGGAGTTAAGGAAAGAGGGAGGGAGGGAGGTAGGAAGAGAGAGGGAGGAGGGGGGAAGAGAGAGGGAGGAGGGGGGAAGGAGAGGGAGGAGGGGGGAAGAGAAAGAGAGTAAGGGGGGGTACAGTGAGGAAGACGAAGAGAGAGGGAAGAGAGGCAGATATAGACAAGGAATGGGAGGGAAGGAAACAAAGAGAGGAAAAAGGAGGGGAGGGTGAGAGCAAGCGAGGGAGTTTCAACTGAGTGGATGAGTCAGTTCTCGCTCTCTCTCCCTCTCTCTCTTTCCCTCTCCCCCTCCCTCTCTCTCTTTCCCTCTCCCCCTCCCTCTCTCTCTTTCCCTCTCCCCCTCCCTCTTTCTCTTTCCCTCTCCCCCTCCCTCTCTCTCTTTCCCTCTCCATCTCCCCCTCCCTCAACGCCATGGCATACACACACACAACACCACGAGCGGAAACACCTGCAGAGCCTGGCAACACCTGTGCCCAAATAATCATACTGCGTGTGTTTGGTGAGTCAGAAACTAAGAACTAGGGGTGTGAGAAAAAAAGTAAGAGAGAGAAGGGAGCTAGAGAAAATAAAGAGTGCGAGAGAGAGAGAGAGAGAGAGGAGAGAGAGAGAGAGAGAGAGAGAGAGAGAGAGAGAGAGAGAGAGAGAGAGAGAGAGAGAAACAGAGCTAGACAGACAGACAGAGCTAGACAGACTGACATACAGACAGACAGACCGACCGACAGAGTGCGTTTCAGAGAGACTGGCCGCAGTGGCGATTAGACGCACGAGGCGTGAGACGGAACACCCGCCCGGACACGTCACGGCCGACATCTGGTGACGCTAACGGGTTGGCGTGACTCGGACGTGGCTTGAGGGCAACCCCTTAACTGGCTTACGAGTAACGCGCGATGGTGGTGGCTGCGGTAACAGCTATGGTGACGCTAATGGCTTGGGTGATGATGAGGGATTGTGGTGATGAATGTGATGACGGTAATGGTGATGGTGATGACGACGGTATGATCGTGGTAATGGTGACTGTGGCGACGGCTATGCTGATGGTGGCGGTTAAAATGATAGCCATGATGACGGTATCGCGATAGAAATGGTGACTGTGGCGGTAATATATCACAGTAGTTGCAGTAGTATCGGTGAACCACGAGACACATACTTTTCTATAAGAGGAAAAAAAAGAAAAAGAGAAGAAAAAAACAACACAAATATCTAATCACCGTCGTATACAAAAATAAATATGAGACGAGTAAAAGCGAAAAAACGGGGGGAGGGAGAGGGGGAGGGTAGGAGAGGGGGGTGGGGCCGGAAGGAAGGAAGCAGGAAGAATCATACTTCCGCGGTAATGACTAGATACAGGAAGAGGAGATGAGGAGGGAAGAGGATGGAGTGGAGGAGGAGAGGAGGAGGAGGAGAGAGGAGAGGAGGAGGAGGAGGAGGAGGGGGGAGGAGACGAGGACGAGGACGAGGACGAGGAGGAGGAGGAGGAGGAGGAGGAGGAGGAGGAGGAGGAGGAGGACGAGGAGGAGGAGGACGAGGACGAGGAGGACGAGGAGGACGAGGAGGACGAGGAGGACGAGGAAGAGGAGGAGAAAGGAAGAGTCAACATAGCAGAGAGAGGAGATGGAGACTATAGGACGGACGGAGGAGGGAGGGAAGGGAAAGGAGGAGAGGCAAGGGATAGAAGAGACGGAAAAGACATGGCCACAGGACGAGTGAGGAAAGGATGGAAGAGAATGAAAGGAAGGGAAGCGGAAGGAGGAAAGAAAGGAGGAAGAGCGGAAGAAGGTCGTCATCATCATCATCATCAACAGCACTTTGCAACCCACATCACGGCAATTAACACGAGGCGGCGTCACTGGGCTAAATCACTTGCGGTGGTCTTCTTCATTTCGCTTCCTTTTCTTCCAATACTGTTTCGTTATTTCTCCTCCTCCTATCCTCCTCTTTCTTCTTTTCCCACTCTCTGTCTCTTGTCTGTTTGTATGTATGTATGTATGTATGTATGTATGTATGTATGTATGTATGTATGCATGTTTGTGTCTGTCTGTCTGTCTGTCTGTCTGTCTGTCTGTCTGTCTGTCTGTCTGTCTGTCTGTCTGTCTGTCTGTCTGTCTGTGTGTCTGTCTGTGTGTCTGTCTGTGTGTCTGTCTGCCTGTCTGCCTTACCCTCTGCTTCTATCAAGTAACCATTCATTCCTTCAATTCCTACTCCTACCGTACCCCCCCCTTTCCCTACCCCCCACCCCCGAGTCCGCGCGCGCTGTGCCATATGGCGACGCGGACGGATCCAGGTGGCTCGGCTTTTTCATGGCCATTAATCGCAGCCTTTTATTATTTTTTCTCTCTCTCTCTCTCCGCGTTTCTTTTTTTTTTTCTTTCCTTCTTTCTTCTGCCACTTTAGCGTCCTCGTCACCGCACCTCCGGCCAAATTAGCCACGGCAATCTCTCAGCCTTAATAAGCCTCTCCGTCGCCGCCGCTCCCCATTTGCGTGGCGACGTCTCGCTCTCGGTCTCTCCTTCTACTCTTCGCCTTTCTCTCTTTCTCTTCTCTTTTACTCTGGCTCTCCCTTTCACTCACTCCCACTCACTCACTCACTCACTCACTCACTCACTCACTCACTCACTCACTCACTCACTCACTCACTCACTCACGCACGCACGCACGCACTCACGTACTCACTCACCCACTGTCATTCCATCTTCTGCTTCTTCCTTGCCGTTTTGTTCCCCTCTCCTTTTCTCTTTCACCTCCTCCTACGCCCCTATTCCTCCTCCATCTTTCTCCTTCCTCTTCCTTACTCTCAGCAACTCCATCTCGCTCTTCCCCTCCCTCTCTTCTCTCCCTCTCCCCTCGTTTTTCCCCTCTCCTTCCTCCTTTTCTCCCTCTCCCTCTACCTCTCCTCCTTCTCCTTCTCCTTCTCCTTCTCCCTTCTCCCTCTCCATCCCCCTCCCCCTATTCTCTCCCTCTCCCCCTCACCTTCTCCCTCCAACACCGCTCCCCCCACCGACAGCTCGTATCTGATAGCAGGTCGGACGCCGTTTCCGACAGAGACTGACGTCCTCTGCTCATCTCCCTTGCATCCTTTCAAAAAATAATAATAATAATAATAATAATAAACAAAAATAAAATAAAATAATATATATTTATATATACACACTTTATATATATATATATATATATATATATATATATATATATATATATATATATACATATATATACATACATATATACATACACACACACACACACACACACACACACACAACCACCCCACACACACACACACACACACACAAAACAAACTCGAACGTCATCATGTTTTAAAAGGTTCTCCCTCGTGCTCCTGACCATCTCCCTGGTACCATTATTATTTCCTTCTATTCCTCCTCTCTTTCCCTTTACCTAAATTTCATCCCCTTTTTCACCTTTATCTTGCCTCGTCTTTACACCATCCCCAACACCAAAAACATAAATAATAATAATAATAATAAAAA
>NC_051398.1:47036823-47041823 GCF_015228065.2 Penaeus monodon
TCTCTCTCCCCTTTACCTATCCTAACACAACGTCAATTCGCGCACGCAAGCACCCCCGCACCCGTCCCCGAGCCTCCCTCCTTTGCGCGGCGGGGAAGAAGTCGCGTCAAAACACACTCACGAGCCTTTGATCTCCGCCCTCTGCCGTCCCTCTCCCGTTTTCGTTGTCTGTCTTTGTGCTTCGTCTCTCCGAATCTTTATTTCTCTTTTTATTTCACGATTTCCCTCTTTTCGTTATGCTTTCGTGCTTTGTCTCTTCGCCTCTTTATTCTTCATTTTCTGCTTTCTGTCCCTCCTTTCATTTCTATTCTCTCCGCTTTCCTTTCCTCTCCCATCCACACATTTTTTTAAATCCTCAGATTTCCGTCTCCTCCTCTTCCCTCTTTTATCATCTCCTCCAAATTCATCTCCCGCTTCTAACTCCAATTCTTTCCTTTAACTGTCCCTCCCTCTCCTCACGTTCCACCCCCCCCCCCCCTTGCACAGCCTGACCGCCGCCGCATCACAAAGGGAGCACCCCTCCCCCCCCTCCTTCTCCTCTTCTACCTCCTCCTCCTCCTCCTCCTGCTTCTGAAACTGCTTCACCTTTCTTCTCCTTTTCTCCTCCATATTCCTTTTCTTCCTACTTCCGCCTTGTCTTCCTCCTTCCTCCTATTCCCTCCTTATCCCCTTTTCTTCCTACTTCCTTCCTACTCTTTTCCTGCTCCCCTTGCTCCTGCTCTAGCTCCTACTTTTGCTCCCGACCCTGCTCTTCACTCCCTTTCCTCGTCCTTCCTTCTTTTCTTCCTTCCTCTCCTCTTCTTCTTCTTCTTCTTCTTCTTCTTCTTCTTCTTCTTCTTCTTCTTCTTCTTCTTCTTCTTCCTCTTTCTTCCTCTTCCTCTTCCTCTTCCTCTTCCTCTTCCTCTTCTTCTTCCTTCTTCTTCTTCTTCTTCTTCTTCTTCTTCTTCTTCTTCTTCTCCTCCTCCTCCTCCTCCTCTTGCACAACTTGACCTGCCTCGCCCCTTCCGCCAGACCCTGATCATTGATTATTACTTTTCTTCTTTCTCCAAATCTTTACCTCCTCCGCCTCCTCCTTTCCCTCCTCCTTGCACCCCCTCTCCCCCCCCCCCTCTTCTTTCTATCCGCCATCGTTATAACGGCGCAAAAAAAAATCTACAACAACAGTACACGAAGTCAACGAATAAATGAAGAGCAAAATAAAAATAAAAAGAAGAGATCTTTGATTCATTTCCTCCACCTCACGAACCTCCTCAACACCGCCATCACCACCGTGATATCACCATCACCACCACCACCATCACCACGCTCTTCATCACCAACATTACCCTCCTCCTCACCGCACTTCCTTCTCGACAACCAGTTTGCCATAAAAAAAAAAGAAAAAAAACATTAAAAACAAACAATAATTCCAGTCCAATTTAATCACAAAATAAAAACAGGTGTAATCACGGCAAAGGTCACTCATTTATCATTCACACACTCCCTCGGTCGCAGAAAGGTGTCACCCGACGCTCGCCGCCGGGCACGAAAGGTCAGCTGAGGAAGGGAGGGGGGAGGGGGAGGGGGAAGGGGGAGGGGGAGGGGCAGGGGGAGGGAGGGAGAGTGAGTGAGTGAGTGAGTGAGTGAGTGAGTGAGTGAGTGAGTGAGTGAGTGAGTGTGTGTGTGGTGTGTGTGTGTGTGTGTGTGTGTGTGTGAGAGAGAGAGAGAGAGAGAGAGAGAGAGAGAGAGAGAGAGAGAGAGAGAGAGAGAGAGAGAGAGAAGAGAGAGAAAATGCTCACAAAGCAAACGCCACTCCCAATCCCACTTGCAAAACACTCGCACTCGCTATTCGTAACATTAACTTAACATTTTCCATCCACATTCGCCATTCACTCACCATTTTCACCCAAACGTTATACTTACACTCTCAACCCGCACTCGCATTTAAGCTCTCTAACATCCGCACTCAAAATTCACTCTCGCTGCAATCACACAGCAACTTTGTTAAATGTGCGAGGCCCGACTAAATGAATAATCACCCGTACGGACATACAGAAATAAAGGCACACGTCTATCTATCTCACATAGATATACAATTATCTATCTAATCGGAAGGTAGGCATGTATAAACTGACAAATAAGCATTTATTTCTGTGTATGTGCATGTCCGTATGTATAATTATTCATTGGGTTGAGCCTCGCACAATTTTAACCCTTGCGGCGCAGCGAACTTCCTAAACCGAATTTTCCCGACCAGCCGACCCAAATCCGAACGAGAGCTCATCACAGAAGGAAACGGAACGTTGGCGCCCGGCATGCAACCTCGCAAAAAAAAAGAGAAAGAAAGAAAAAAAAGACCCGACCGATCGCGACGCAAACCCAAGCCGACACCAAACCAACCACACGGAAACCAACCCGAACCGACACCAACCAGCTACAACCACTTGCCCTCCCCTCAACCGCGTCACGCCAACCGACCGCCTTAAACGGAAATGACGGGAGGATCCTTGGTCTTCCATCTGCGGACGAGCGAACTGTGGAAAGGAGGGGAGGGAGCGGGGTGTGCATGTGCATGTGTGCGTGTAGTATAGGCGTATGCGTATGTGTACGTATATGTTTGCATGCATGCAAATGTGCACAAGCATCTCCGTATATGCATGTGCGTGTGCACATTCGCTATCGCAAGTGCGCTTATACGTGCCCAGGCCCGTGCGTGCACCTTTACACCTGCAAATGCCCATCACATACGAAATACACACAAGACCGGACCCGCCGCGCGTCAGTGCATGCCCCGCCGCGCATGCACGACCTCAGTGACTCGGCGGCAGAGCCCGAAAGCCGGCCGATTGGCTAATTGATTGACGCAGCGGCCGGTTAAGTGGCCAGCGACGGGAGTGAAAGGCCGGCCGATTGGCTGCGGGGGCGGGCCTTGTTCGCGCGAAATGAGGGCGCGCGCAACAAAGGGACTCGGGAAGGGATTCATTGCCAAGGGACAGGGGGGCGACCCAGGGACAAGGACAACGGCAACGGAAAGAACAGGAGATAGAAGAGAAGGGGAAAGAAGGAGCACAAGAGAAACGAGAAAGCGAAGGCGAATGAAAAAGAAATAACAGAATCATAGAGAATGAGCAAGAAAATGCACATGGGAATGAAATGAGAGATAGAGAAGAGAGAATGCAGTGCCAGAAAACCAAAAGAGCGAGAGTGAGTGAGAGAGAGACTGAGAAGGAAAAGTGAGAATAAACGGGACGAACAAAACTGTACAAGGGAAGGGAAATGCAAGAGCAAACAAAGTTATGCAAGACCATGAATTGACGAAGAGGCTGCGATGATGCAAGCGGGAGGAGGAGGACACGAGGAGAGGGAAGGCAAGGGAAGAGGGAGTGACACATGGAAAGAAAACACGTGCTCGCGCGCGCCTCTACATTTACTGTATGCATGTATGCTTGCATGCATGTATGTATGCATGTCTCATTTTCAATAAATATAGTTTTTGTATTGTGGGTTTTTCTTCCATGCATGTATATATGTATGCATGCATTCATGTATGCATGTATGTATGTGTGTGTATCTGTATGTGTGTGTATGTATGTATGTATGTATGTATGTATGTATGTATGTATGTATGTATGTATGTATGTATGTATGTATGTATGTATGTATGTTGTATGTATGTATGTATGTATGTATGCATACACATAAGGCCTTTTTCGAAACGCCTAACACTAGGATACATGTTTCCCCTTTAAACGCACATTATTTTGGAGCCTGCTGAAACATACTTTCGATTTGCATCAGTTTGTATACATCTACTTTGTTACAATTTGATACACTCCGCCCAGCCTATCAGAGCGCGATATTTTCCCCATACATTTTCCTTAATTACGATTCGCAGTTTCTTGATACAAAATTCTATCATAAAGATGTATCAAATGTGCCCGTGCCCTTTTAGCAGTACACCAAGTACATTACTCGCCATGGGTAAAATTTGGAGTCAATCATACCAGTCGCTGAAGTGACATGGTATGAATTTCCAACGTGTCCGAGCCTTATGACGTGGTACTGACTTCGGCGGGATGAATATCTTCAAAATATTACATTACAGGCTCAAAAAAAAAAAAAAAAAAAAAAACATAGTGTATCTTAATTTGTTGACATTAACCAAACAATAAGACAAAGAAATGACCGAGATCATTGGAATTATTTAGTTGTGATTCGGACGATGATGATGCAAAAACCTCATGAAATTTCCACTTCTCATATGAAGAACAATGTATGTAATAACAAGAAAAAAATTGACCGAATCTGAGAAATACACAATAAACAATATAAGTAGCACAGTAATCAGGTCCTTTATAATTATTATTGAAAGCGTCTACAATCTTCTGCTTGTAACTATAAATTATACCTATGTATTAAACAGGTTTTTATGATTTTTAGACGTGAATTAAGGAAAATAACTCTTCTTTTTCAACACTTTGTATGTCGGTACAAGCTTCGATGATACTGTGTTTGGCAGCGGCCATGATACAACATGCAACAATGTATCAAAATGTATGTGTATGTTTGTATATGTGTACGTGTATCCGCGTGTGCGTGTACAATATATAACATTCATATATATATATATATGTATATATATATGTATATATATATATGTATATATATATATGTATATATATATATATATATATATATATATATATATATATATATGTACTATATCATAAAGATGAAACGCGCCAAATCGGAGCCGCGAGCGAGCGAGGGCAAGTGCCTGGCCGCCCGCCTGACACCGGGCGCCGGACGGGAGGGCTGGGGGGGGGGGGTCGCCACCGCCGCCGCACGCCCAGTGAAAGTGGCCGGGCGGCGCAACACGCGGTCAAGTTCAGTCCCGCAAGTGCCAGGCTTGCCGGCCGCCCACAGGACCGCCCACCGACGTCGCCAGCGGTCCAGTAAGGAGGCAGATCGAGTGGCAGATGGACGTAAGGGTAGAAGGACCATAGGAATTGGTGGAATGG
>NC_051398.1:47054323-47059323 GCF_015228065.2 Penaeus monodon
TCTCGTTACAACCCAAATGGGATCATCTGAACCCTGCCGCGGATATCCCACGACACTGCAGTACCGCTGGGATCCGGGGAGATGTGCGTGAGTGAGGGGGGGGAGAGATGAGATGGGGGGGGATGAGATAGGGGGGGGAGATGAGATGGGGTGATGAGATGTAAGGGGGAGATGAGAATTGGGAGATGAGATGAGGGAGGAGATGTAAGGGGGAAAGGAGATGTGTGTGGGGAGAGTTGTGGGGGAGATGAGATGTGGGGGAGATGAGATGTGTGTGGGGAGAGTTGTGTGTGTGTGGGGGGGGGGAGGAGATGAGATGAGATGTGGGGGGTGAGATGAGGGAGGGGGTAATGCGAAGGGAGGTTAATGGGGATGTGGGGGGTAAGTAGGGAATGGGGAGAGGAGAGCAACGGGGAAATGAGAGGAGAATGAGAAGGAAAATGTGGGTGATAGACAGGGAGAAAAAAAGAGAGTAGAGAGACAAAAGAGAGGAGAGGAGAAGAGAAGAGAAGAGAAGAAAGAAGAGAAGAGAAGAGAAGAGAAGAGAAGAGAAGAGAAGAGAAGAGAAGAGAAGAGAAGAAAGAGAAGAGAAGAGAGAAAAGAGAAGAGAGAAAAGACAAGAAAGAAGAGAAAAGAAAAGAGACGAGAAATCAGAACCGGGAGAGAGAAGAGCCGAGAGGGGCAGAAACCGCCTCCCGGAGGCTGGCAAACCACACGCGAGAGATGTGGGAGAGGCCATTCAGCCATCCCCGGCGCCGTTATCTTCATTATCGTCGCCAAGATCACAAGAAGAATGTTGCCGGCGCGTGGTGTGGTTCAGTAATGCGTATGTGGATGTACATGGCCTTTTGTTTTGGGTTTTTAGCCTTCACGCCTGCGTAAATATTGCCAATATAAACACTACACTTTCGCACGTCACGTCCATGTATACACAAGCGTATTTATAAATGCATTCATATAAATATATGCTTTTTCGTTTTCCTAGAATGCAGTGCAAATATTCCTACTGCAAACATAAAAATCATAAATAAATACAAAGATACATGCATTCATACATGCAAACATACATACATACAAACATACATTCATACATACACACACACACAAACACCCTACAAA
The DNA here is from genome assembly GCF_015228065.2 of Penaeus monodon. Taxonomy (NCBI): domain Eukaryota; kingdom Metazoa; phylum Arthropoda; class Malacostraca; order Decapoda; family Penaeidae; genus Penaeus; species Penaeus monodon. The sequence continues at coordinate 47,055,443 of NC_051398.1, forward strand.
CGCAACGAAACAACAACAAACCCACCACAACAACACAAATGCCAGCAAAATCTTACAACCTACGAAAATGAGGTTAAGAATAGCGAGAGGAAAAAAAAAAACGCAAAAATCAGTGCAAAACCGGCCCTATTGTGCGGCCTCTGAATGGCACAGTGGACGCGGAGTTACTCAATCGCCTCAAATACACTCAAAAGGTCACCAGGCATAAATGACAGGCTATGTGATCAACTGACTCTTGCCCAATATCCTGCTTCGAGGCGTCTTTGCTCCCTGGGGGTAATACGGGCGTAGAGTGCCTTAAATATACTTTTATGTATTTCCACTCGCACTCATGCTCATACTCATACATACATAAATACATACATACATACACATACACATATACAAACACCAACACACAGTAAAGAATACACATACATACATCCAATACTATAATATATATATATTATATATAGTAATATAGTATATATGAATATATGTATATATATGATATATATGTATAATATATATTATATATATATATATATATTAATATATATATATATATATATATATATATATATATATATATATATATAATATTATATATGTATATATGTATATGTATATGTATATGTATATGTATATATATACATTTATACATCTATACATCTATACATTTATACATTTATACATCTATACATATATACTTATATATATATATATATATATATATATTATATATATATATGCATGTGTATGTATGTATATGTATATATATTTTTTTGTATATATATGTATTTATATTTGCATTTGTACTTATATTTAATTTGTGTTGTATTATATTATAAATTTAATATATAATTTGTATTTGATATACATATGATGTGTTGATTTATAATATGATGTGTGTGTGTGTGTGTGTGTGTTGTGTGTGTGTGTGTGTGTGTGTGGTGTGTGTTGTGGTGTAAGGTTTGTGTGTAAGTGTGTGTGTGTGTGTGTGTGTGTGTGTGTGTGTGTGCGTACATATATACACTATGCATTTTAGGTATCTATATCTATCTATATTTATTTATACATTTACTTATATATATATATATATATATATATATATATATATATATATATATATTATATAATCTAAATCTACATCTACATCTATATATACACACATATACTGCATACACAATGATTAATTTTCTTCAATGTCATGAAAAAAACTGCCCTATCAAAATGTATGTTTGATCTTCACTTCTCATTAATCACGTCCCTCAACTAATTCCTCATTTTTACAGATTCTATCCTATTTGTATAAAAAAAAACCTACAATGATCATCTTATCTGGCCTATTTTTTTCCTACATCATAGATAACAGAATAATCTTGTACCAATGTGGATGGTTCCCAAGATTAAACACATGCCCAGATAAAGAGAGAAAAAACATGTACCTGAATACTCAAACATGAAACAAACCAGTGATGTCTCCTATATTCTAATTCATGCTGCAAAATTAAAATTACGAGAAAATCCAACACAACAAAATCACAAAGAAGATCAAAACATTCACTCTTTCTCCCAATACCTTGGCCCTTTCAGACATTTCTTTCCGCAATACTTGTCACAAAACTGTGAAAAAGACAATGGTATTTCTTAATCCCATACAACAAGGCAACAAACCGACCTTTCACTTCGTTACAGCTTTCACGAGAGAGTGAGAGAAAATTCCCTTAAAGGTTCTAAAAACATGAGGCCCCCTGGCACATCAGGGTTTCTAAATGATAATCAATCATTGCATAATACTCCTATACCTGAAGCAGTCTATAACTAATCATTGGTTTCCAGTGAAATTGTCCAATTCATCTTCGTTCCAAACTCTGATCACATACAAGGGTAAGTCTGGCTTTGTGTGTATTCAGTGGAGGATGCAACACCAGAGAGCATGCCATTTGCCTTTCACTTTCTGCCCCTGCATCATCATGTTCCTCATTAGCATTAATGACCTGCTGGACTTCTGTCACACTTGGTAGACAGCCAGAATGCACAGACCCAGGCACACGTACATATGCATATACTAGCACATATAAGCACACACACGCAAGAACTTAAGTACATGAGCCCGCACACCCGCACACACACACACAAACACACACACACACACACACACACACACACACACACACACACACACACACACACACACACACACACACACACACACACACACACACACACACACAAATATTACTAGTATTACTACCACTACCACTACTACTATCACTATCACATCACTACTACTACTAATAATAATGAGAATAATAACAATAAACAATAATAGTGACAATAACAAAATATCAAGAATAAAAAATAACAATAACAATTATAATAAAATAAAACTAGCAAATCTAGATCAACTGTAAGGAACAAATGCCATTTTCCCAAAGCCTTTATGGTAAACAATATAAATATATCTAGTTAAAAGGATCACTAACTTTCCCATTATTCTTATCTTCTTTTTTTCACAATATCCTTGATATCAGCATGAGGTATTTCCCTAATCAAGTGATAACCAGCAACTCCAAACATGCCACAATCACATTTCTGTTGATAACACAAAGCCTCAACATTTATAATCTTCATACTATAGTGTAACATGAGCGTATCCTTGAAACTTCCATAAAACTCCATGTTATTTTGTATTTCTTATTTTCAATCTTCAATAAAGGAAATATTTACCTGGTTTACCAATCTAAGCAAATATTTTAAAAAATATCACACTCAATCATCCATATTGAAAGGATAGGCACTGTACATCATGCAATCTTAATTTCCCAAAATCAGAGATTAAAAAAAAAACACACAGTGAGAAGCTTGATAAAAAAAAGTATCTATTTCCACAGGAGAACAAAGTCCCTGACATCAAACAGGAAACCTTGTAATAAAATATTAAAAATTAAATATATAAATAAATTCTACTGGTTAACTTAAACACACTTAGCAACAGTGAGGTTTACTGAGTACAACTGTGTTGACTAAGTGCCTGTCTTCCCACTTTTTTACTATTGGGATAAAGTCCTATTTGTGAACTAAATAAACAGGTGTTCCTAACCCTTTGACAAACAATTTCTTCCTCCTTCTAAATATTAAGTAAAGGGATCCACATCCCTGTATTGTCAAAAAGCATTAACAATACCAGGAAAGCAAGCCACTTTACAATGCCAAATAAGCTAAACAAAAACAAGAAGAAAAAAATAAAAATAAAAGAACAATAAGTAAAGACTGCAGATCCCCAAGATAAAATACTTTTCCAGATATATATACATATAAACACCCACAATAGAATAAAATCAATAAACAAGTAGATAAATAAAATCCCAAAAATTCAAAAACACTTTGAAAATACAACTTGTACGTTCACAGCCGATCTAAAATGCGCAGAGGCAGAAGGCCCATGCAGCAACACACACATGGGAAGATTAAACATACGAGGCTTCCCGGCTTTTGAGAATGAGAGGGAGAGCCACCACAAAGGAAGTGTGCTGCCAATAATAATAAGTGGGTTGGATTTGTAAACATAAGCAAAAACAATATAACAACATGACCAATATAAGTGCATATACAAATATTTCATTCTTTGGAAAAAAAAAAAAAACAATAACAAAAACATTAATACAACTCTTTCATAGCTATTCTTCTCTTGCTGTGAACCTAGACACTATAATCATCTACTCACAAAGCAATGTATTCTCGCAATCATAGGCCACTACTGCACATTTAACCTTCCCAACCCCAAAAAAATTAAACAAGTTACACCGACCCGACCAAGGGTCAAAGGTCATAGTTCACAGGTTACCTAGCACCCTGGCCTGATAATAGTGGGATGAAGCAGTCTGTGCAGTTTCTAT
>NC_051398.1:47079323-47081823 GCF_015228065.2 Penaeus monodon
GGTTGTTTATTAACACAAAATTTTTGTTTACTCCTGGAGAAAAGGCAGAAATTAAGTTTACGGCATGTCATCAGTTGAAGTACCATGTAAATAAACATGCAAGGAGTGCATGTCTATTTCAGGGAAAGGCTGGGTAATTGTTTACAAATTGACTGCACTGCTCTGAGACAGTCCCTAGTCATCCAACCAACATACTTTGCGGCACTCCTAGGAATCCGCACACATAGGCACATGAACTAAAAACCTATCTAATCTGGGGGAAGGTAAAGCCACTGACCCCTATCCATTTGCCTTATTTCCCTAGCTGGGGCTCTACCCTTGGCCTCCCACCCGATCACCATGGACTTCAAGTCTGAATTTATTGTGTGTTTCATATATCAGTGAATTAAGTTTTTCTTCTGTTTATGAAAGTGTCCTTTATTTTTCCCTATTTTAGTGCCACTGTAATGTGGCATTTCAGTGACTATGTTAATTTTCACTGTTTGAATGAGTGTTTAGTGTTCCCTAGACATCCATATATCCTGTAAAAAAAATTAGTTTATCCTTGTAATCATATGGGCTTCTGTTTTATGCATATTCCAAACTTGTTCGGTGATGGATATCCTTTGATCTTAAACAATCATGGCAGCATTTTGCAGGCAAATGTCCTCCGATTTTAGTCATACATATTTTGGCTATTGAAGTTTGTAGATCTCAGTTGCAATATATTGTCAAATATGGAACCAGCTGAAGCATTTGCTTGCTAGATATGCATGTTAGAGGTTTGTTGTCTTGTGTTGTGATTAGAAGACATGTAAATCATAGTGATTGCTCAAGTCACTGCAGATGTTACAGTAACTTTTATGAAAGATTTTATTGCATTTATATTGCAGTGATTAAGCCAAAAGCAAAGGGTTACATCTTCAATGAAGTCTAACAAGGACAGCATACATTAGTTCTTGCTGCTCTGCTTGCAGTTTGAGTGCATGAACCTCATCCCAATGGGACATGGACTCGTGGCAAACACGGCATTACCAAGTGTATGTGGTTATTGGCCATCATGTGATAGGATGTCACCCATTGTTAAAGGATTAAGAGCTAGAAAAGCTAGAAAAATGGTATTGTAACTAAAACTAATGGCAAAATTATAAGTAGAGCTAAAAAGTACTGGGTGGTACTTTCATGGGGTACCTCTGTCTGTTGGTAATATTGGTTGTTTTAGAATGGTTGTCCTTACTTTTTATTACTTAAAATTATATATATATATATATATATATGTATATATATATATATATATATATATATTATATTATGTATATTATATAATATATAATATTATATATATATATATATATATATATACTATATATACATATATATACATATATATATATATTATATATATATATATATTATATATATATATATATATATATATATATATATATATATATATATATATATATATATATATTTTTATGTATGCTTCTTAATTTAAATGTGGAGCACAATTTTACTTTTAAAATACTGGTGGTAATTGTTTAATAAATTTTTATTTTTAGTTTGAGGTAGATTATAGTGTATGGTATAGTTATTTGTGTTGTGTAAGATTAGAAGGTTATATATGGTTTCTGGTATAAGGCCTAGTAAGAATATGAGTGTTGTCCTTGGTATTAAGTTATGTTGGTTTGTTAGTTTTGGTCTATGGAAGTAGATTGGATTAGAAAACTGGTTGTCATCCCTGGTGTGGGCTTACCATGTTTGTGTTTATGTTAATGGTAGTTTGCAGTGTTTGGTTGAATTAGAATTTTATTTGTTCTTGTTTAAGTTTATAGTTTAGATAGTAATGCTTGGCATTAGCTTGGTTTGATGAGAAGCTAAGTGTCAGATTTACTAATAGAATTTGAAGAAGTAAACTAGGGTAATTGTCCAGAATTTGAAGTGATACACCCTCCATGCTTCATACTCGGGCAAACACCAATAAACCAGCCCACATATACTTGGCAAGGTGGAGCTCTAACTGTTTCCTTATTTGATGATGGATCACTATGGAGGTCGACAAGATCTATCTTCCTGGAATGTACCGGTACACTGTGGAAGTTTGTTTGCCTTTGCTGGAGCATGACGTGTGGAGGCCATTGCATTGCACAACATGGGTGCACATGAGTTGGTTCTTTCCTTTTTGCTGGTTGTATTAAATTCCTGAGGGTGCTATTGTTCTTCATCCAAATTATGCCATTCATTAGATCAGGTATTTTAAAATTCTTTTTATGCAATGTCATGAATGGGTTGTTTAGGAATTCTAACAACTTTTAGGTATTGAAGAAAATCATTGGCAGAAAATACCAGGACTGGGTCTTATGCATGTTATTTTTTATTCTGTTCATTCATGCGATTGTATTGCACAAAAGGCATGCTCGTTTAGGAACCTTAACCTTGAGTCAGTATCCCTCGCCAAAGTAAAGGCATTTCCACTTCTTTGTATTAGAATTTCTTTACTAACCAAAATCCATTATAATTT
>NC_051398.1:47089323-47091929 GCF_015228065.2 Penaeus monodon
AAAAATTAAGCAGGGGAGCAACTAGCCAACCAAGAGAGAGGGAGAGATCGACTAAGGGAGAAACCGAGGGAGAACCAAGGGAGAAGAGAGAGGGTGAATGACACGCTGCGAGTCGACCGAGAGGGGAAAGGGAGGGAGGCGTGAGCGAGCGGGGAGGGAGGGAGAAGGGGAGAAGGAGGGGGGGCGATACCAGAAGCCATTGGTGTTTTGTCCGCGTGTGTTAGCGGGGGAGGGGGGGGTTCATGACGCCAGAGAAGGAGGCGGGAGGGGAAGAACAAAGGGAGGGAGAAAGAGAAAGAACAAAGAGAGAGAGAGAGAGAGAGAGAGAGAGAGAGAGAGAGAGAGAGAGAGAGAGAGAGAGAGAGAGAGAGAGAGAGAGAGATGAAAAGAGAGTGGGAGGAAGGGTTGAGGAAGGAGACGGGGGGGGGGGGGGTAGGAGAAGGAGGAGGAGAGGGAGAGGGGAAGTTGGTGAAAGTGTGGGAGAGAGGGAAGAAGGCAGGAAGGAGAGGAAAGGAGCGGGAGGAGGAAGTGGGAGGGAGAAAGGAGGAGAGGAAATGAGAGTGGGAGGGAGAGGGAGAAAAAGAAGGATCGAAAGAGATTGGAACGGAGGGAGATAGAGAGAGCGAGGAAGAAGGAAGAGAGGGAAAGCAAGAGCAAAGGAAGAGAGATTGAGAGGGAGAGGGAGAGAGAATAAGGGAGAGAGGGAGAAAGGGAGAGAGACAGGAAGGGAAAGGAGTAAAAAAGGACCAGTGCCTCTTATTCATGGCGTGCAAGTCTTGCTTTGGGTTCGGCATCCTTGCGGAGCGATCGAAACGTTGCGTGATTATCGATTGTGCAACAGTAGCAGCTGGTGTTATTTAATTCTTGAGGCGAATCCTCCTTTGACACTCTCTTTCTGTTTCTCTTTCTCTATCTCTTTTTCTCTCTCTTTTTCCCTTATTTTTCTCTTTTTCCTTCTCTTTTTTCTTTTTCTCTTATTCTCTATTTTCCTATTATTCTCTCATTTTTCCTTTTTATTTCTCTCTTTCTCTGTCTCTCCTCTCTATTTGTCTCTCCTCTCCTCTCTGTTTCTCTCTCCTCTCCTCTCTATTTCTCTGTCTCTCCTCTCCTCTCTATTTCTCTTCTCTGTCTCTCCTCTCTTCTCTTTCTGTCTCTCCTCTCTTCTCTGTCTCTCCTCTCCTCTGTCTCTTCTCTCCTCTGTCTCTTCTCTCCTCTCTCTCCTCTCCTCTCTCTCTCTCTCCTCTCTCTCTCTCTCTCTCTCCTCTCTCCCTCCCTCCCTCCCTCCCTCTCCCACTCTCTCTCTCTCTCCCCTCCCTCCTCTCCCCACTCTCTTCTCTCTCTCCCTCCCTCCCACTCTCTCTCTCTCTCTCTCTCCCTCCCTCTCCCACTCTCTCCTCTCTTCTCTCTTCTCCTCCTCTCTCTCCCTCTCTCCTCTCTCTCTCTCTCTCCTCACCTCCCTCCCTCCCCTCTCTCTCCCTCCCCCCTCTCCCCCTCTATCTCTCTTCCCTCTCTCTCTCTTCTCTCTCTCCTCTCTCTCTCCTCCTCTCCTCCCTCCCTCCCTCCCTCCCTCCCCTCCCTCCCTCCCTCCCTCCTCCCTCCCTCCCTCCCTCCTCCCTCCCTCCCTCCCTCTCCCTCCCCCCACCCCCTCCCTCCCTCCCCCCTCACTCCCTCTCTCTCTCTTTCTCTTTCTCCTTTCCTCTTTCTCTTTCTCCTTCTCTGTCTCTCGCTCTCGCTCTCGCTCTCTCGCACTTCGTAGGCGTAAGGTGTCACCATACCTTCGACCCCTTACGACCCTGTAGGTTATCTGTGTCTCCCCCTCCCCTTTCTCCCTCCCCTCCCCCTCCTCTCTTTTTCCCCGTATACCTCCATTCTTCACCCCTTCCCCTTCCCCTCTTCTCCCCCCCCCCTCCTCATTCTTTGTTTTGTCGTGTTTATGCATATCAGCTGACGTTGTTTTTGTTTTTTGTTTTGTTAGTGCTACTTCCCCCTCCCCCTTCTTCTTCGCCCCATGCCCCACCCCCCTCCTCCCATACCCCCTTCCCTATTGTTTGTTTGCGTTGGTCGCGACGCGTGACCTTCTCGGCTCCCGTGGGTAAAAAAGGATAAGTATTTCTAATCCTTTCTTGGATTTTCTCCTGGGTATTTTGAGGACCCAAGGGAGGGTGGAAGGATGGGTAGGGGGGGTAAGGGGCCGGTAGGGTGGGGATGGGAGGGGAGGTAGGGGGGCGGGATAAGGGTAAGGGTGTGTAATAGGGTAAGATAGGGAGGGTGGGGTTAGGGGTAGGGAAGGGATAGGCCTAGGGGGGTAGGGATGGGATAGGCCTATGGGGGTAGGGAAGGGATAGGCCTATGGGGGTAGGGAAGGGATAGGCCTATGGGGATAGGGGAGGGATAGGCCTATGGGGGTAGGGAAGGGTTAGGCCTATGGGGGTAGGGAAGGGTTAGGCCTAGGGGGGTAGGGGTGGGATAGGCCTGTGATGTTACGGGATGCAGGTGGAGTGGATAAGCAGATGGGAATGGGGTAGGCCTATGGGATAAGAGGTAAAGATGGGTTCGGTAAATGGGGAATGGCGGGGGAAAAGGGGGGGGTTAAGGAAAAATGGCGG
>NC_051398.1:47092029-47102029 GCF_015228065.2 Penaeus monodon
GGACTTCCCCAACCACCGGCTGGTGTTGGAGGCGGTGTTGGCGAGCGCAGGTGTTGTTGTTCCTGCGGTTATATTGGTGGGGAGGGATTGCTGGAGAGAGATCGTTTGGGGAGGGGGGAGGGTAGTTGTCGCGTGGTTAGATGCTTGTTAGAAGGATCACCAAGGGGGTTAGAGGTTTGGCTAGATGGGTTAATATGGTTAAGTGTTGTTAAAGGTTGTTAGATGTAACGGTAGACATGCGGTTAGATGCTTGTTAGAGGGATCGTCAAGGGAGTTAGGTGCGTATCAAAGGTGGGTTAGTTATGGTTAAAGGTTGTGAGAGGTAATGTTGTTAGGCGGTTGTGCACTTGTTAAAGATGGATAGAGGTGATTAAAAGTTGTTATAGGTGATTAGATGTAACAGTAGACAGGTGGTTAGGTGCTTTTTAAAGAAGGATAAGGTTGTTAAAGGTTGTTACCGTTAGATGAGATGAGCTGAGAGCTTGTTAGAGAAATATTTAAGTAGGCTTAGTGGTGATTAAATATAATTAGCGATGGTTAGGCGCATATTAGAGAGAGAGAGAGATGGTGATTTACTGGTGGTTATGAGGCTGGTAGATGTTTCAAGATGTTTAGAGGTGGTTAGAAGTTGTGGTGTACAGGCGGTTAGGCACTTGCTAGGGAGATGGCGAAAGATGGTTAGAGAGGTGTTTGGGGTTAGAGTGTGATGAGAAGGCAATAATTCCAGTCATGATGATGGCTGTAAGATTGCTTGTGCATGTGTGTGTGTGGTGCATGTACGCGTGTGCAGTTGTCTGTGTATTCAAGCGTAAGTTTGTTCTTGTTTGTGTGTGCTTTTGAAAACAGCTGAGCCTACGAATGCGTCTTTCGTTCGGTGAGGGATTATTGCACGTGGCGGAGCGAGCGATTGGCTGTTACGCCATGCTGACTGCCACCCGCACACCGGGTACGATGACGTCACAGTTATACCCGGCGAGGTTTGTTTCCTTGTTTGGCGATGTGAAGGTGCCATTACCCAAGGGGCAGGGTCTTCCTCCCCCCTCTCCCCGTCTCTCTGTATGTATGTATGTATATATGTATATATGCACGTGCTTGCTTGTTTATTTATGTAAATGTGTGTGTGTGTGTGTGTGTGTGTGTGTGTGTGTGTGTGTGTGTGTGTGTGTGTGTGTGTGTGTGTGTGTGTGTGTGTGTGTGTGTGTGAGAGAGAGAGAGAGAGAGAGGGAGAGGGAGAGGGAGGGGGAGGGGGAGAGTGGGTGAGTGAGTTTGTGTGTGTAACATCAAGAAGGAAAATAAAATCCTTGGTTTTATTTACCATTTGTTCACCATGAATCCTTGACACGCGCATGTTTATGAGTATATGTATGTATGCATGAACGCATAGCTTAGAGACGGATTATAATAGCAAAGAATGATTCGTTGACGTCCATAACTGTAGCACCATGGAAGTTCCGTTTCGTGTTAGCGCATTTGACGTAACCTTTGGCGGGCGTTCTGGTGTGTGGGGGAGGCTGGCGGAGGAGAAGGTCACTGCTGGTGAGGTGCTCTCTTGGTTTTCGGTATTTTTTTATTTAATTTTTTTTTTTATTGTTATATCTGTTGTTATTGGTGGTATTTTTGTTGTTGTTGTCATTGCGTTTACTTTTTTGTTATCGTTTTATTATTATTGTTGTTGTTTTATTATTGTTTCTGTTGTTGTTTATTATTGTTTCTGTTATTGTTTTTTATTATTATTTTATCATCATTATTATTATTATTATTATTATTATTATTATTATTATTATTATTATTATTATTATTATTACTATTGTTTTGTTATTGTCGTTATTATGGTTATAATAATAATAATAATAATAATAATTATTATTATTATTATTATTATTATTATAACTACTACTACTACTGCTACACTTGCATCTACTTCTACTACTTGACACCTTAATTAATGCCTTCGCTTACAGTTAAGGAAAACGTAACAGAATTACTGTTTTGTAAGTTATTGCTATCGTAGTTGCATTTCCGATGATCAGAATGATTATTGTTGGTATTGTCATTATTGTTATAATTGTTGTGTTCAGGTTGTTATTGTTGCAACAGTTATTATTATTGTTTTGTTATTGTCATTGTTTATTTTATATTTTTTATTGTTGTTATTATTGATATTATTATTATTATTATTATTATTATTATTATTATTATTATTAATATTATTATTATTATTTATTACTATTACTCAAACTTTTATCACCAATTATTCCCACGTTGTGTCACTAATCCATTCGTTACGCGCGAGGCGAAGCCGCGCCTTGTGTGGACGCCCTTTTAAACGGCTTATCTGGGCTTCTTTTTTTCTTATCTTTTATCAGTGAGCCGGAGTGGTCGGGAGGGGGGAGGGGGGGGGGTCGCGGAAGAGCACGTGTCTGGTTTTAAATTTTTCTTTACAATAAAAGGGGATGATACGTTTTCCGTTTTTCTCCGCTATTTATTTGTTTATTTTTTTTTTGTTGCTGTTAGCTGGTGAACGAAGAGAATATATATGTATATTTATTTATTTATTTTTTTAGTTATTTAGTTATTTATTTATACGCGTACGCACACACGCATTTGTATTTGTTTGTCATTAGTGATTATTGCAAATTCTCGTTACCTCGTTAATCATCATCGCTGGTAATACTTTATTTTCTATTTCTGATTAATTTCAGATAAAGAAGGTATCGTGTTGTCACTTTCGAATAGGCTGATAGAAAGAAAGGGAAGGAGGGAAAGGAAGAGAAATAGAGAGAGGGAGAGAGGAAAGAGAAGGAAGAAGAAAAAAAGAGAGAACTAGATAGAAGAGAGTGAAGAGAGGGATATGGGGAGGGTGAGAGCGTTAGAAGAGAGGGAAGAGAGGGCTAGGAGAGAGGACGAGGGAGAGAGAGAGAGGGGGAAGAGAAGGATAGGGAGAGATCGTGATTGTTCGAAGAGAGGGAGATGGAGAGGGTGAGAGGGTTTGAAAAGAGGAAGAGGGAGAGGGAGGGAAAGGGAAGCGAGGGATAGAGGGAAAGGGAGAAGGAGAGAAAAAGGGGGGAGGGGTAGAGATAAAGAGTTAATAAAAGTTAATGTTCATGATGCAGAACGTGCGAACGAGTACATGTACAGTATATGGGATTGTGCGTGGGCGTGTGCCTCTCCCCTTGCGTACATCACGTCAAAGTTTAAGTTAGTGCCAGTGTCAACATGTAAATGAGTAAGGAAGGAAGGAAGGAAGGTAGAAATGGAGGGAGGGATGAAGGAAGGAAGGAAGAAATGGGGGGAGGGAGGAAGGAAGGGAGGAAGGAAGGAAGGAAGGGAGTAGATAAGTAAGTAAATGAATGAGTTTTCGTGTGTCTGTTTATTCCTATGATCGCCACACATGCAGGAGGAAGCTCGAGGGGGAATGAAAAGAAAAGCGGAGGAAATTAGGAAAGGGGGAGTGGTGAGCAGAGGGAGGGGAGGGAAGGGAGGAAGAGTTGGTTGAGAAAAAAGGGGGAAAGGGAGGGAGGGAGGGAATAAAGAAGGAATTGGGGGAAGGTGCTGGGCAGAGGAACTGAAAGGAGAGGGGAGGGTGCTGAAGAAGATAGACAAGAAAAAAGTCAATAGTTTTGAAATGTGGTGTTACAGACGAGTACTACGTATTAACTGGACAGAGAAGAAAACGAATGATGAAGTGCTGAGAAAAATAAATTGTAAAGACCGGCTGTTGGACATCTTGAACAAAAGGAAACTAAAGTTTATTGGTCATGTGATGAGAAGTAAAAGTATTGAGAAAAACTTGCTGACAGGGATGGTGATAGGAAACAGAGGAAGAGGCAAACCGAAAACAGGACTGAGCGACAACATCAAGAAATTTGGGGTTGCGTGGTACAAGTGGAAGAAAAGCGCAGATCGAGTTGATGGCGAAGGAGGTGGAGAGGTCCACGGCTGCTCAGGCATGAGCATACCGTTATTGATGATGAGGGGCGGGGGTAGGGAAGAGACGGGGAACGGGAGGAAGTCGAGAGGAATAGGAAACGGAAAGGGGTTGGAGAAACGAACGGGAGGAGGAGCAGATCGAGGAGAAGAAGGACAAGGGGGGGAGAGGGGAGAAGCGGCGATCACGTGACCCAGATGGGGCCTTGGCGGGCGTAAGCGGGCGTTGATGAGGGCAAGGCAAATAGCGGCGAGGTGTGGAAACCGCTAATTACGAAAGTTGAAGATGCTCCGGCGTCCTCTGCCCGGCGGTGGCGACGGCGGCGGTTGGGTCACGTGACTTCATGGATGGAGGTGAGGAAGGGAGGAAGGAAGGAAGGAAGGAAGGAAGGAAGGAGGAAAGGAAGGAAGGAAGGAGGGAGGAAGGAAGGAAGGAGGAAGGAAGGAGGGAGGGGGGGGTTAAAGGAGGAGAGGGGAGGAAGTGGATGAAGTAAAGGAAGGAGGGAACGGAGGAGGAGGAAGAAGAAGTGAGAAAGAGGGGGAGAATTAGGAATAAGAATGGGGTAGATGGAAAGGAATGAATGCATGAGAATATGTGAATGAGGGATACCAGTAGGGAGAAGGATAAAGAAGAGATGGCGAGTATGGGAGGGGGGAAGAGAAAAAAGGGAGGAAGAATAATTCAAAAGAAAGGAACTGAAAGAAGAAGGAATAGGGAGAGGGAAGAAGATGAGAATAAATAATTTTTTTTTTTCGTCTTTGAAAAGAGAAGGTTTTGATGATTATAAAACAAAATGGACGTATTTCCCTTTTTTTCCTTTATTTCCCCATTTTAAAATGTCATTCTTCCTCCCCCCTCCCCCCCTCCCCCTCGTCTTCTCCCCTTCTTCTTATCTCCATCTCTCCCTTTCTCCCTCTCTCCCCATTACCCCACGTCTCCCTCTCTCTTCCCTTTCACCTCGTCTCCCCCTCTCCCTTCCTCCCATTTCTCCACCTCTTCAAGTCCCATTAGAAAAAAAAGTAATTTCTCTCATTTTTTTTGAGAAAGGAAGAAAAAAAAAGAAACGGTTTTCAGTGGCACTTCCGTCTAGAATGAACAAGAAGAAAGTTATTATTTTTTCTCTTCACTTTCCTCGCCACGTGTCGTGATCCAAAATTTTTCAGAGCGAGGAGAGAGAGGAGGAGGGGACAATAATTTTTTCCTTTTTATTTTCTTTCGTAATGGATTGTTGTTATGGTATTACTGTTAGGGAGGGACTATCATATCATAACAACAACCACAACCAACACCACATCCTACCACTATATCTACTTTCACTAGCTCCTCTTCCTCCTCTACATTTTTCTTTATTTTTTCCTATTGTTCCTCCTCCTCCTCCTTCTTCTTCTTTTATTCCTCCTCCTCCTCCTCCTCCTCCTCTTATTCCCCCTCCCCCTCCTCCTCCTCTTCCTCCTCCCCGCCTCCTCATTCCTTTCCTCCTTTTCCCCCTTCCTCCCTTTCCTTTATTCCTCCTCCTACCTCCTCCCCCTCCTCCTCCTCCCCCTCCCCCTCCCCCTCTCCCCCCTCCCTTCGTCCCCCTCCTCCCCCTCCCCCTCCTCCTTCTCCCCCTCCCCCTTCCTCCTTCCCCTTCCTCCTCCTCCTCCTCCTCCCCTCCTCCTCCTCCCCCTCCTCCCCTCCCCCCCCCTTTTTTCCCCCTCCTCCCCCCCTTTTCCCCTTCCCTCCTCCTCCCCTCCTCCTCTTATTCCATTTTTCCCCCTCTCCCCCTTTCCCCTCCTCCTCCTCCCCCTCCCCTCCTCCTCCTCCCCGTGGCTCCCCCCCCTCCTCCTCCTCCCCTCCTCCTCCTCCTCCTCCCCCTCCTCCTCCTCCTCCTCCTTTTCCCCCCCCTCCTCCTCCTCCTCCTCCTCCTCCTCCTCCTCCTCCTCCTCCTCCTCCTCCTCCTCCACAACCTTATCGCTTTCAAGTTATAAAGGCCTACGGAATCTCAAGTCAGGATCAATGATTTACTTTTTTACGGTGCTCGTTTTTTTTTTACGTTGCATGTTGCAATCCGAAACTGCCGAGTTTCCACGGACTGGCGGGTCTCTGATCACGTGACTGGATTGGTCAGTGGTCCCTTTTAAAAAGTGTAATTAGGGACCTCGTCACTAATTTGATATAATGATGTGGATGATGCGTAGTAATTGGTTCTTAAGTGTGTTGATTGGGGTGGAATGGCTAATCGTGATGTAATGGCTGTGTTGAGATCTTGTTTGTTGCAATGAGAGGGAAGAGTGGTTAATGGTGCAGTGATTGGGTTGTCAGATCCGGGGGTGGGATTTTGGTGTCGTTCCTTTGCATAGAGTGAAGTACAGGTGATGTTGATGGGTGCCTCTCTCTCTCTCTCTCTCTCTCTCTCTCTCTCTCTCTCTCCTCTCTCTCTCTCTCTCTCTCTCTCTCTCTCTCTCTCTCTCCTCTCTCTCCTCTCTCCCTCTCTCTCTCTCTCTCTGTTTTACAACTTCCTTTCTTGGATATCATTTTCAAGGGCTCTTTTCTTCTCGTGGAATGACTGGTACTTTGAAGGAGGCTATGCCGAGGAGAGGGGGGGGGGGAGATGGAGGCCTAGGAGGAGGAGAAGTAGGAGGAAAAGATAGATGAAAAGAAATAGGAGAAAGAGGAGGAGGAGGAGGAGAAGAAAAAGAAGAAGAAAGAAGGAAGGAAAAAGAAGGGAAGATGAAGAAAGAATAGGGGAGACAAAAGGTAAAAACTTTCTTCCCCAACTCACAATTCGCAATTGCAGTCGTTTCACAACCTTTCACAACACTTAACCTGCTTCATCGGGGCGGAAATAGCGCTAAACTGGTTCCCTGTTCGCTCGTTCACGCCCACTGGATCGCCCACGCAGCCGCCCGCCCTCCGCTGCTCTGCATTGCCCTCCACGGCCCTCCACGGCCCTCCCTTGCTTTCCTCGCTTATGCCCAATGCCCTCCAATACCCTCCTCTGCCTCCCACTACCCTCCTCTGCCCTCCACTGCCCTCATTCGTCCTCCACTGCCTTCCTCTGCCCTCCACTACCCTCCTCTGCCTCCCACTACCCTCCACTCCTCCTCTGCCCTCCTCTGCCCTCCTCTGCCCTCATTCTGCTCTCCACTACCCTCCTTTGCTCTCCTCTGCCCTCATTTGTCCTCCACCGCCCCTCCACTACCCTCCTCCACCCTCCACTACCCCTCCTCCACCCTCCTCCACCCTCCACTGCCCTCCTCCCCCTCCTCCACCTCCCTCCCCCGCCCGTCTGTTGTGCTGATTCCTCTCCGCTTCCGAAGCCCTCCGCGCATAACGTAGGCCCATATGCTCATGCCCACGCCTATGGTACTCCTCTCCTCTCCCGCCCACACCCGTGACACCCTTCCCCCAACCGCCCACCACTGCTCTCTACCCTCCTCTGCGCTCCTTCGCACGCCCATTCGGCTCCCATCCCCCTGTGTTTCGATTCGAAGCCACCCTTGCCCAAGACAAATTTTCCTCCCACCCTCTCTCTTCCCACCTGCTTCCCCCTCTTCCCTCTCCCTGTCCTCTCCTTCCTCCTCCCTCTTCCCTCCCCCCTCTTCCCTCCCCCTCTTCCCACTTCCTTCCTTCTCTTCCCTCCCCCTTCTTCCCTCCCCTGTCTTCCCCCACCCCTTCCCCCGAACGCAAGGCCGCCCAGCTGCCGTGACAGGTGTGTTGCTTTGCGGGCGTGCGGGCGGGGATGCAAGTATGTGACACGTGGGTTTGTTTGCGAGACTGGGTTGGAGGGGGCGGGGGGGGGGGGGTTGATGCGCTTGCGTCATATTATTATTGTTTTTTTTCTTTTTCTTTTTCCTGTGTTTTTTCTTTTTCTTTTTCCTGTGTTTTTTCTTTTTCTTTTTCCTGTGTTTTTCCTTTTTTTTCTTTTTCTCTTTTTTTGTCTTTATTCTCTCCCTCTCTCTGTCTCTCTCTCTCCCCCTCCCTCCCTCCCTCCCTCCCTCCCTTCTTCTCACTCTCCCTTGTCACATATTTTTCTTCCTTCCTTCCTTCCTTCCCTTTCTATGTCTCGGAGGACACCATAACGCCTTCGTCCGTCCTCGCGTGTATGCGTGCGTGTGTGCGTTTGTTCGTTCGTTCGTGGCGTGCGTGCGTGCGTGCGTGCGTGCATTCATTCTTACGTTCACGCGTTTGTTCGTTCGCTCGTTCGTTCGTGCGTTCATCCATTCGTTCGTTCGTTCGTGAGTTCGTACGTGCATTCATTCTTACGTTCACGCGTTCGTTCGTTCGTTCGTTCGTCCGCGCGTGGGGTTGGGTGTCCGGTGCCCTGATCCAGTTATGGATTAATTTGATTTGAAGCTCTTGCAAGGCGCGCGGGGCTTCGTTCGGGGGGCTTCCCGATAAGGGCTTCGCTAGGCTTCGCCGCGTTTCGTCGCCGTCGCTGTGACAGGGAGAGGGGGAGGGGGAGGGGTGAGGGAGAGGGGGAGGGTGAGAGAGGAGAGGAGGTGGAAGCGGGAGTTGGAAGAGAGAGAGAAGAGAGAGAGAGAAAGAGAAAGAAAGGAGGAGAGAGAAGAAGAAGAGAGAAATAGAGAGAGAGCGAGAAAGAGAGAGGAGAAGACAGAGAGGAGGAGAGGGAGGAGAGAGGAAAGAGGAGAGACATGAGGAGGAAGAGAGAGAGAGTGAGAGAGAGAGAGGGAGAGAGAGAGAGAGAGAGAGAGAGAGAGAAGGAGAGAGAGAGGAGAGAAGAGAGAGAGAGAATGCATTGCTGGTCTTCTGGGTTTGGGTTGTATGACTTTCATTTTTGTTTCCATTCTACTCCATTCTTGTCTTCCAATTCATTCTGGCTCATTCTCTCCCCTCTTTCCCCACTTTTTCTTCCTCCCAACCTTGCCTCCTCCCTTCACCTCTCCTTCAGCCCTTCCCGCCTTGCTTCCTCCTCCCCTCCTCATTCTCTCTCTCTCTCCTCTCTCTCTCTCCTTCTCCTCTCTCCTCTCTCTCTCTCTCCTATATATATATATATATATATATATATATATATTATATATATATATATATATATTTTCTCTCACTCCCTCCCTCTCGCCCTCCCTCCCTCCCTCCCTCCCTCCCCTCCTCCCTCCCTCCCTCCCTCCCTCCCTCCCTCCCTCCCTCCCTCCTTCCCTCCCTCCTCCCCCCTCCCTCCCTCCCTCCCTCCCTCCCTCCCTCCCCCTCCCTCCCTCTATGGCCTCTCTCTTATTATCAATCCCCCTATTCTCTCTCATCATCCCCTTCCCCCTTCCCCATACTCTTTCGTCTGTCTCTTTTTTTCTAAGGATTCGTGCCACTTGCGTTCCCACGGCCTTTTAAAGAAATCGAAGATAAGGAAAGCGATAGAGAGAGAATGAAAGATGGAATGAATATGAGGTTGGTAGAATGAAAGAGAATACGAATGAGAGAATGTTATTGTTATTGTGGTTGTTGTCACTGATGTTGTCATTGTTATTTTGTTGTCATTGTATTATTTTTTTTTATTATCATTATTAGTATTAGTATTAATATGAATATTATTGATAATAATATTATCATTATCTTTGCCAATATTATTATCGTTATTGCTACTGTGTTCTTATTATGATAATGATCAGAGAGAGAGAGAGAGAGAGAGAGAGGAGAGAGAGAGAGAGAGAGAGAGAGAGAGAGAGAGAGAGAGAGAGAGAGAGAGAGAGAGAGAGAGAGGAAGACGCAGATAGGGAACGAAAGACGATGCATAGAGGGAGAAGAAGGAGAAAATGCATATATAGAGAGGGGGAGGAAAGGGAGAATGGAAGGGAGAGTGAAAGGGGCGGGGGGGGGGGGCGACGGACCTCCAGTCACCCCTTGCCTTGCCTGCTTTCCACTCAGTCCGAGAGGCAAGGCGCGGTCTGACCTTCCTTGACCTCGGGACGCACCGCCTTCTCCCGTTTTATCTCTCTTTTCCGTTTTCTTCCTTTTTTTTAAGGGGGGTAATTTTTTTTCTAGATATTGCTTGCGTGCATGCATTGTTTGGATTGCTGTTTATTTTTTCTCTTTCCATTTCTTTTGGTTACAAACATGTCTATGCAAGTCAGAGCATATATT
>NC_051398.1:47107029-47114529 GCF_015228065.2 Penaeus monodon
AGGAGCGTGCAATAAACGCAGATCATCAGTTGCAACAAAAGACAGACCGTGGAGGGAGGGAGAGAAGGAGGGAGGGAGGGAGGGAGAGAAGGAGGGAGGGAGGGAGAAGAGAAAGAGAGAGAAGGGGGGAGAGGAAGAGAGAAAGAGAAAGAGAGAGATAGAGATGAAGGGAGGGAGTGGGCGAGGAAGAAAGAGAGAGGGAGGGTAGGAGGGAGGGAAAGAGGAAGAAAGAGAGAGGGAGGGTAGGAGGGAGCGAGGAAGAGGGGGGGGAGAGAGGGAAGGAGGGAAAGGGGGAAAAAACCCTAATGTTTTGGTACTGAAAAACGGGCCAATAGGGCGGCAGATGAAGGCCGATGGGGGCTGGAGAGCTCACAAGCGCCCCCCTTTTTTTTTCCCCCCGCCCCCCTTTGCCCTTTTCCCTTGGTTGGGATTCCTTCCTTCCCCTCCCCCCGCTTTTTTCCTTCCTCTTCCTCCTTTTTCTCCTCCTTCCCCTTTTTTTTTTATTTCCCTTATTTTTTTTCCTTTCTCCCATCTTCTTTTTTTCCCTCTTCCCCCCCTCTCTTTCCCCCTTTTCCCTCTTCCCCCCCCCTTCTTCTCTCTCTCTCTTCTCTCCTCTCTCTTTTTTTCTCTTTTTCTTCCCTTTCTCTCTCCCCCTCTTTTCCCTTCTTCCCCCCCTCTTTCCCCCCCTTTCCCCCCCTCTCTTTTTTCCCCCCCTTTTCCTTCCTCTTCTCTTTTCCCCCCCCTTTTTTCCCCCCTTCTCTTTCCCCCTCTCTCCCCCCCCTTTTCCCCTTCCCCCTCTCTCACTTTTTCCCCCCCCCCTTTTCCCCCCCCCCTCCCTTCCCTTCCCTCCCCTCCCCCCCTCTCCTCCCCCTAAAACCTTCTCCCTCTCCCCTATCTTCCTTCTTTTTCCTTTCCCTTTTTCCCTTTTTTCCCCCCTTTTTTTTCCCCCCTCCCTCCCCCTTTTTCCCCTCTTTTTCTTAAATTTTTTCCCCCATCCCCTTTTTTTTTGGGAAGGGGGGAAATAAGAGGCAGAAGGAAAACAAAAAGGGGGGGAAAAAAAACCTTTAAAAAGGTTTTTTTGGGGCCCTTGCAAGGCGGGGGGGGGAAAAGGGGAAAAATTTGCTTTGGGAAACCAGCGTTTGGCATTTTGTGGTTATGCGGGCAGGGACGGGGATTTTTTTTTCCCTTTTTTTTTAAAAGGGGCCGTTTTTTTGGGGGCCAAGGGGGACGGTTTTTTTCTTTTTTTTGGATGAGAGGGGTGGGGAATGGGAGGAGGGGGAAAGGAGGGAGGGAGGGGAGGAGGAGGGGAAGGGAGGGGGTGAGGGGAGAGGGAGGGGGAAAAGAGGGAGGGGGAAAAAAAAGAGGGCAAAAGGGGGGGGCAAAAGGAAAAAAAAGGGAGGAGGGGAAAGGGGGGGAAAATTTTTGAAGTTGGGGAAAAAGGGGAGGGGAAGGGATTTTTGGTGGAAAAAGGGATGGGTTAAGGGGGGGAAAAGGAGAGGGGGAAAGGGGGGAAAAGGAATTTTTTAAAGGGGGAAAGAAGGAAAATGAGAGAAGGGAGAAGGACCCCGGAGGGAAAAGAGGGAAAAGGGGAGGAGGGAGAGGGGGGGGGAGGGGGGCGAGGGGGGGGGGGGAAGGAGAAAAAAAAGGGGGGGGAGAGGGAGAGGGGGGGGGGGAGAGGGAGAGGGGGGAAAGGGGGAAAAGGAGGGAGGGAGAGGAGGGAGAGGGGGAGGGAGAGGGGGGAGGCGGGGGAGGGGGAAAAGGAGGGGGAGGGAGAGGGGGAGGGGAAAGAGAGGGGAAAGGGGGGAAAAAGAGAGAGAGGGGAAAAGAGGAAAAGAGGGAAAAAAAGGGGGAAAAGAGGAGGAAAGGAGGGAGGGAGGGGAGGGGGGGAGAGAAAAGAGAGGGAGGGGGGAGAGAAAAGGAGGGGGAAAAGGGGGGGGAGAGAGGGAGAGGGGGAGAGAGGGGGAAGGGAGGGGGGAGAGAGGGGGGGAGAGGGGGGGGAGAGAGGGGGAGAGGGGGAAGAGAAGGGGAGGGGAGGGGGAGAGGGAAGAGGGGAGAGGAGGGGAGGAGTGGAGAGGGGAGAGAGAGAGGGGAGGGGGGGGGAGAGAGGGGGGGAGAGGGGGAGAGAGAGGGGAGGAGGGGGGAGGGGGAGAGAGAGAGAGGGGAGGGGAGGAGAGAAAAGGGGGGGGAAAAGGAGGGGGAGAGAGAGAGGGGGAGAGGGGGAGAGGAGAGAGGAGAGAAGAGGGGGGAAAGAGGGGGGAAGGGGGGGTTTAAAAAAAGGGGGGAGAGTGGGGAGGGGGGGAAGGGGAAAAAGGGGAGGGGGGAAAGAAAAAGGGGAGGGGGGGGGAAGGGGAGAGAGAGAGAGAGAGAGGGGAGAGAGAGAGGGGAGGGGAATGAGAGGGGAGGAAAGAGAGAAGAGAGGGAGGGGAAAGGGGAGAAGGGGGAAGAGAGAGGGGGGGAAAGAGAGAGAGGGGGGGAAGAGAGAGAGAGAAAAAGAGAGGGGGGGGGAAAGAGAGAGAGGGGGTGGAAGGAAAGAGAGAAAGAGAGGTGGAGGAGGAAGAGAGAAAGGAGGGGGGGGAAGAGGGAAAGAGAGGGGAAGGAGAGAGAAAGGGGGGGAAAAGGGGGAAAAGAGGGGGGAGAGAGGGAGAGAGAGAGGGAGAGGAGAGAGGGAGAGAGGGGGGGGAAGAAAAAAGAGGGAGAGAGGAGAGGGGGGGAGAAGCGAGAGAGAGGGGGGGAAAAGAGAGGGGAAAAGGGGAGAGAGAAAGAGAGAGAGGGGGAAGAGAAAGGGGAAAGAGAGAGGGGGAGGGGGAGGGGAGGGGGAAGAGGAAGAGAGAGAGGGAAGAGAAAGGGGAAAGGGAGAGAGAGGGAGAGAAGGGAAAGAGAGAGGGGAGAAAAAGGGAAAGGGGAGAAGAGAGGGAGGAGAGAAAGGGGAAAGAGGGAGAGGGAAGAGAAGGGGAAAGGAGAGAGGGGGGAAAAGGGGGAAAGAGGGGGAGGGGGGAGGGGGGAAAGGGGGAGAGAGGGGGGGGGGAAATAAAGAAAAAGGAGAGGGGAAGAGAGGAGGGGGGAAGAGAGAGAGGGGGAAAGAGAAGAGGGGGGGGGAGAGAGAGAGAAAGGGGGAGAGGGGGAAAGAGAGAGAGAGGAAAGAGAGAGAGGGGGAAAAAAGAGAGGGAGAGAGGAGAGGGAGAGAGAGAGAAGAGAGAGGAGAGAGAGAAGAAAAAAGAGAGAGAGAGGAAAGAGAGAGGGGGAAAAGGGGAGGGGGGGAAAGGGGGGGAAGAAAAGGGGAGAGAAAAGAGGAAAAAGGGGAGAAAAGAAGAGAGAGAGAGAGAAAAGAGGGGGGAAAAAAGAGAGAGAGAGAGGAAAGAGGGGAGAGAGAGGGAAAAGAGAGAAGAGGAGAGAGAGAGGAAAGAGAGAAGAGAGAGAGAGAGGGGGGGGGAAAGAGGGAGGAAGAGAGGAGAGAGGGGAAAGAGCGAAAAGAGAGGGGAGAGGGGGAAAGGGAGAAAGGGGGAGGGGGAGGGGGAAAAGGGAAAAGAAAAAGGGGGGGAGAGAGAGAGGAAAGAGAGGAAAGAGAGAGAGAGAGGAAAGAGGGGGAAAGGGGAGAGAGGGAGGAAAGAAGAAAGAGAGAGAGAGAAAAAAGAGAGAAAAGGGGTATGGGGAAAAGGAGAGAAGAGAGAAAGGGGAGAGAAAGGGGAGGGGGAGAGGGGGAAGGGGGAAGAAAGAGAGAGAGAGGGGAGGAAAGAGAGAGAGAGAGGAGAGGGAGAGAGAGGGGGAAAGAGAAAGAGAGAGGGAAAGAGAGAAAAGAGAGGGAAAAGAGGGGGGGAGGGGGAGGGGAAAGGGGGAAAGGGGAAGGGGGGGGAAGAGGAGAGAGAAGAGGAAAGAAAGAGAGAGGGGGGGAAAAGGGAAGGAGGGAGAGAGGGAAAAGGGAGGAGGGAGGGAGGGAGATAGGGGAAGGAAGGAGATGAGAGAAAAAGGGAGAGAGAGGGAGAGAAAAGGAGAGGAGAGGGGAGAGGGGGAGAGAGAGAGAGGAAGGGAGAGAGAGAGAGAGAGAGAGAGAGGAGGGGGGAAGAGCGAGAGCGTTGACCCAGCGTACCCAGTCCCCCGGAAAAAAATTTCCACCAACGTACCCGAAGGCCCGAGCGGGAAAGGATATGTAATGCCATCGTTATTTTGTGTTAGTTTTGTTGCTTTTTTTGCTTTAAATTTAAATTTTGGGTTTTTGATCGCGTGATTTTGTGAAAATGGAGGATTCGATTAAAATTTTTTGGGCTTATAAAGGGTTGATTGTAAAAAGGCTGTGGGTTCAGGTAGGAGGGGGGGGTTTGATTCCCCGAATTTGCGTCCGCTACCCCACTCACTCTTTCACTAAACTTTTTTTTTTCATACTCCTCCTCAATCACTCCTCCCCCTTTTTTTCACCCAAACCCAACACCCCCACACACAAAACACACCACCACCACCACCCCCCCAAAACCACCACCCACCCCCAAAACCACTCACTCATCACTAAATCACTCACTCACCCATCACCCCACTCCCCAAAACCCCCCAAACCCACCCCACGCCAACCCCAACCCACCCCCCAAAAAACACCCACCCACCCACCCACCCCACCCCCCCAAACCCACCCCCCCAAACCCCCCACCCCCCCAAACCAAAAACCCCACCCCCCCACCCAAAAAAACCACCCCCCCAAACCCACCCCACCCACCCCACCCCCCACCCCCCCAAAAAACCCCCCCTCCCCCACCAAAACCCCGTCATCCCCTATCGCCCCCTAAAACCTCCACACCCACACCAACGATAAAATATATAAAGATAAAAAATCATGTTTAAAAAAGGGGTTTTTTACACCCATAAATTTGAAACAATTCGTCGCCCTGGGAGAACTTTTTGAGCGAGGTTCCCCGGGTTTTGAAACCCCCCCCCCCCCCCCCCCCCCCGGTTTCCCCCCCCGGCCGTCAGAAAGAGGTCTGTCGCAGAAAAGGTGTGATGTAATGGCGGCGGTGATGTCATGGTATGATATGGTATCGTGTACGTTGTCGTGGGAATGGTATGGCGTTTTGTAGTTTCGATGGAAGGAATGGGGGGTGAGGTCTGTGGTATGGTATCGATTATGGTAGTTTTTTTTCCCCTGACCAGGAGGGGGAGGAGGGGGCAGCACGGGGTACTTTCTGGGGAGCCATGGATCAATATGAATAATTTGACGTCGCATTAAAAACTGAATTTTATCTCACCTACAGTACCTACATCGAATTATCTCTCACATATTAAGTAATTCGAATCTTTCCATAAAGTGTTCTCGTGCTATAGAATGACACCATTCCCCTTTTTCAGGGACAAGTAAAAAAAATTAAAAAGATGCCCCCCCTTAATTTGAAGGGCCACGGGGATGGTTACAGGGGTTGGAGATCTCACAAAAGGGAAAGGGGTTGGGAAAAACCACGTTTTCCTTAGGGTGTGTCTGCTCCCCTTTATTTCGTTAATTTATCCCTTTTGGGTGGGTCTGGGCCCCTTTCCCCCTTTCTTCCCCCTTTCTTCCTCGGCATCCCTTTTCTTTGTTTCTGTTTTAAATTTAAAATGTTTTTCCCTTGGGTTCTTTTAAACCCCGCTCTTTGATGCACCCGTTTTTTTTAGATTTTTTTTTTCATCTGCTTTCGTTGCAAAAAACTCGGGGGGGCTCCAAAAAAAGAGCGTTTTTTCGGGTTTTTGCCTACTCGACCCTTTTAAAAAAAAAAAAAAAAAAAAAAAAAAAAAAAAAAAAAAAAAAAAAAAAAAAAAAAAAAAAAATATATATATATATATATATATATATATATATATATATATATATATATATATATATATGTGTGTGTGTGTGTGTGTGTGTGTGTGTTTTATGTTATTATATGTATATGATATATATATATATATATATATAATATATAATATAGATATATATATATATATATATATAATAGTATATATATATATATATATTATATATATATATATATATTTTATATATATATAGATATATAGATATATTATATATATATATGTAATATATATATATATATATATATATATATATATATATATATATATATATATATATATATATATATATAAATGCAAAGGGACCATTCTCAAATTTTTTTTTTTGCGTAATTGAACTTGTGGGTGTTGGGTAGGCGTTGGGGAAGGGGGGGGGGTAGTTAGAAAGGTCAATCGCCTCGAAGTCTTGCGCTAGTTGTCTCCAAGAAACCTCCTGTAGAAGGTCGCTCACCTGCTGTTGAAGTCAAGGAGGTCATTTGCTGCCAATTAGCCTTTGTGTCCAGATCTCCGCCTCGAAGCGCCTTTGCTCTTCCTGGCGCGTCGGTTCGCCTGTCTCGCTCTTCCTTTCTCTCCTTCCTCGTTCCTCATTCGTTATTCCGTGTGCCCCGTTCTTCCCTTTTTCCCTCCTCCTTACTTTCTTTCTCCTTCCTTCCTCGTTCCTCATTCGTTATTCCCTGTGCCCCGTTCTTCCCTTTTATCCTCCTCCTTCCTTTCTTTCCCCTCCCTCGTTCCTCATTCGTTATTCTCTCTGCCCCGATTTTTGTTTTTCCTTTCTTCTCACCACCTTCCTCGTTTCTCATTCGTTATTCCTTATTCCTTTCTTTCCTCTTCCTTCCTCGTTTCTAATTCGTTATTCTCTATTCCCCAATTGTCGGTCTTCCTTTTATTTCTCCTCCTTCCTCGTTTTTTTATTCTTTAGTCCTTATTCCCTAACTTTCGTTCTTGTTTTCTTTCATCCTCCTTCCTCGCTTCTGCTGCCTTCGCCTCCTGCTTCTCTTCCTGTTTCCTGCTGCCTTTAACTTTTTTTCTGCCTTCGCCTATTTTCTGCTGCCTTTAACTGCTTCTCCTCCTGTTTTTTGCTGTCGTCGCCTCCTGCTTCTCTTCCTGTTTTTGCTGCCTTCGTCTCCTGCTTCTCCTCCTGTCTTTTGCTGTCTTCGCCTCCTGCTTCTCTCCCTAGTTTCTGATGCTGTCACCATCTGCATTTACTGTTGTCTCAAGCCTCCCGCCTGCTTCCCTTGCTGTTACCGCTCTCGGCCCTGCTTCTCTTGCTCCTGTTCTTATTAGTCCTGCTTTTCCCATTTTCTCTTGTCTCGCTTTTCCTCCTTTTGCTTTTGTTTGAGAGGAAGAGAGAGTGAGAGGGAGGGGGAGGGGGAGGGGAGGGGAGAGGGAGGGAGGGAAGTAAGTAAGCAAGTAAGTAAGGAAGGAGGGAGGGAGGGAGAGGGAGAGGGAGAGAGTTAGGGAGAAAGAAAGAGAGAGAGATATTTAGGGAGAGAGAGAGAGATTTAGGGAGAGAGAGAAGAGATTTAGAGAGAGAGAGAGAGAAGAGGAGAAAGAGAGAGAGAGAAGAGAGAGAGAGGAGAAAGAGGAGAGAGAGAGGAGAGATGCGAGAGAGAGAAAGAGAAAGAGAAAGAGAAGAAAAGAGAGAGAGAGAGCGAGAGAGGAGAGAGAGTTGGGGAGAGAGGAGGAGAGAGA